>NC_043960.1:54500016-54590016 GCF_902148855.1 Sphaeramia orbicularis | reverse complement strand
GTAGAATTCTTTTTTCCCTCAGATCACTTGAACTACAGGGAATTCTGGAATGTTTTTGCCCAATAACATAAAAAAAACCCATGAACCAGTGCAGCTTCAGTCCATTCTGTTCTTTTCCTAAACCTCACCAAGTTGTTTCTGCGCCTACACTTAACCAAAGACTGACCACAGCATCGTCACAGCTGAAATGCAATAACTATGAAATCTTTCTTTTCATGTATATCTACCATCTGGATATGAGGACGTGTTGAACACTTTAGAACATAATCAGTTTTTGAATTGATTAATTATTATTCCATTAGTTAACCTATAGACTATGAAGCACAGCTGGTACACGAACACAGGCCAGTGCAAACAGCATTCCTTCATTCATTTGTTCATTCATTCATTCATTCATTTCTTCATTCGTTGATTAATTTGTTCATTCATTCATTAATTTATTTGTTGGTTCACTCATTCATTCATTTGTTTGTTCATTCATTCATTCAATTATTTGTTCATTCATTCATTCATTCATTGATTTGTTCATCCATCCATTCATTCGTTCATTCATTCAATCAATCACTCATTCATTTGTTCGTTCATTCACTCATTAATTTGTTCGTTCATCCATTCATTCATTCATTCATTTGTTCATTCATTCATTTGTTTGTTCATTCATTCAATAATTTGTTCATTCGTTTATTCATTCAATCACTCATTCATTTGTTTGTTCATTCATTCATTTGTTCATTCATTCATTTATTTGTTCATTCATTTAATTATTTGTTCATTCGTTCATTCGTTCATTCACTCATTCATTTGTTCATTCATTCATTCATTCATTCATTCGTTTGTTCATTCATTCAATTATTTGTTCATTCGTTCGTTCATTCATTCACTCATTCATTTGTTTGATCATTCATTCATTTGTGCATTCATTCGTTCATTCATTTGTTTGTTCATTCATTCAATTATTTGTTCATTTGTTCGTTCATTCAATCACTCATTCATTCATTCATTCACTCACTCGTTCATTCATTCAGTCATTCATTTAATCCTGTGGAGGACCATGGGTATGTTGGACTTCATCCCGGCTGTCATATAAAGGTGGACCCTGGACATGTTGTCAGCTGATCACAGTGCTGACAGATACTGGTGAACATCCATTCACTCTCACATTCATACATATGGGTCATTTAACCACCAGTTTACCATGAATGTGCATGACTTCACACTATGGAAGGAAGCCCCACACCTGGGGAGAACATGCACACTCCACACACTTGTTATTCTTAACCCATAAAGACTCAGTGCTAATTTTGTGGCAGTTCCCACATGAATTTTTCCTCTCTATTTAACCTTTTGTAAGTGATTTATCATCATATATATTATATTATCCTCTTTATTTGACATTTTTCAATGTACATTATGTATTTTCCTATAATTAATTTCCTATACTTAATTTAGATGTTCATGAAAACTCAGTTTATTATATCAAGACAGGGCGACACGGTGGTGCAGTGGATAGCACTCGTGCCTCACAGACAGAAGGTCCTGGGTTCCATTCCAACACCAGTCCATGGGGGTGGGACCTTTCTGTGTGGAGTCTGCATGTTCTCCCCGTGTCTGCGTGGGTTCTCTCCGGGTACTCTGGCTCCTCCCACCATCCAAACACATGCACTGAGGGGTTAATGGGTTAATCTAAATCACCCATAGGTGTGAATGTGAGAGTGATTGTTTGTCTCTTTATGTTCAGCCTGTGATGAACTGGTGAAATGTCCAGGGTGTACCCCGCCTTCACCCATAAGCAGCTGGGATAGGCTCCAAGTGACCCCCGTGACCCTAGTGAGGATAAAGCGGGTTCAGAAAATGAATGAATTATTGAGACTTTTTTAGCAAACATTTCAATAACTAGAACTTGGAAAGCACTCAGAGACCAAGGCAGATCAGTGGGCCCCCCCACCCCCGATCACCACCAAAATTTAATCACTTGTTCCTTGTGCCAGTATCAACATTACCTGAAAATTTCATCTGAAGAGTGTTGGACTGAAGCGAGACACTTCTCATGAATCATACAAAGGGAGTGTGCTGGAATTGATTGCTCTTTGTTACCTGACACAAGCTGGGGTCCATAACTTTTTGAGTTATCTTGCACACAGACAGACAGACAGACAGACAGACAGACAGACAGACAGACAGACAGACCAACGCCAGCAAAAACATAACCTCCGCGACGGAGGTAAAAATAAGCATCTACAACCACTGTCATTGATCCATTGAATCAATGTTGTAGAAGATGATGGTGTTTCCATGGTAACTGCGGAGCCTCGTAACGTCCAAATGGGTCATATCTGATGATCATGAAAAGATGAAGAACTGTATTTTACACCAATTATTGACATGTATTGACAGGTTTAGTGGATCAGATGTTATTAAATATTTTAGATCAGTAGATAGTTTTGGTCACCAGTGGCTGTTTGGGTCTTTATGGGTTAAACAGGTCAAGTTCATCTGATGTACCATACAAAACATCCAGCGCAAACAATTCAGTTGAGATGTCAAGTGTGAATGCTAGTTGATGTAAGGCTGTGTTTGTTAAACTGTCCTGGGATCACTCCTGGGTGTTTTTTTGTTCTTCAGGTTTGAACATGTGTCAGGTGGAACTAATGTTTGATGGTTGGAGCACCCTGGACTCATTTTATGGATGCACACCAAACCAGTCTACTGCCATGGTGATCTGTCACTAGACTGGATAAAGAGTTTAGGTTTGGACAATGTACAAGGACTGGACTGGAAAAGACACATGGACACACAGGTTTGTGTTTTGGACCAGTTTGGACAGTTTGGACTTGAATGTTCTCAGATGTCCAGTGGAAACGGGCTCACTGACCCACTGATATTGGTCACACGTTCATCTGTGGAACCAACGTGTTTGTTGGTCTAAAAAAAGGAACTGTATCGTCATACATGGAGATAATTGTACATTTACTATTCTTATTTGGAAAAATATTGTCTGAGGGAGCAGTCTGGTTGACTTTATTTGTATTATTCAAGCAAAAATCTAAGCTATTTTTAATTTGAACAAAAAAATTATTCAAGGAAAAGCAAAAAGTGTTGATACAATATTGATGTTTCTGTCAATAAAAGTTATAATTGCACCACTGTTATAATGTTGTTGGGGTTGAGGGGGGACTGGAGACTTTTTGTCCTCCAAGGAGGAACGACAGAAAAAACCTGAGAACCCCTGGTTTAAGGGTTTATGGCAGTGGTGTCAAACCCATTTTAGTTCAGGGGCCACATTCAGCCTAATATGATTGAAAGTGGGCCGGACCAGTCAGATAATATAAATAATAGGATAAGAACTTATAAATAATGTCAACACCAAAGTTTTCTCTATGTTTTTGAGTGAAAAAAGTAAAATTCCATTATGAAAATGTTTACATCTGTGAACTGTACTTGAACACAGCATGAACAAATACGAACAACCTGAAAATTCTCAAGAAAAATAAGTGCAATTTTAACAATATTACACTTTTGTTTATCATTTATACATGTGCATCACAACTTACAGATCACACTGGATTTACAAATACACAAAACATTTAATAACAGGCAGAATATTGGTAAAATTCTACATACTGTATGTCTCTTAAAAAATGTCATATTGTTTATATTTTTTCAGGTTATTCAAATTTTTTGTAAAAGGATAATCTGTGAATATAAACATTTTTGTGTAATTTTATTTTTTACACTAAAAAAAAGACAAAAATGTGCATTTTTCATTATTTATAGGTTGTTATGGTAGTGTTTTACTGGTTCTGACCCACTTCAGACTGAACTGACCTAAAATGATTTTCACATCCTTGATTGTTAATATCATCATTATAATTTTTGCATTTCACAAATTCATCCGAGGGGCCGGACTGGACCCTCTGGCGGGGCGGATTTGGTCCCCGGGCCGCATGTTTGACACCTGTGGTTTATGGTGTTGTTACACAGTATTTAAATGTGCTGAACAAACACTGACTAAAACATCACCAGCCATTAAGGTTATATTCAAAGCACACATTGTCACCTTACACTGAATTATGTTAGATCTGTAAAAATGTAAGTCTCAACTCTTATCTACTCCTCCACATACACCCCCAGCTCCAAATCCCCTTTAGCTTTTCCTCTGTAGTCTTATCCTCTCGGCCACACTCACACTATCGATGCGCAACTTTCATGGTTGCATAAATACCACAACAGATGACGGTGACACACTCTCCTTCCCTTTGATGTGGGACGGAGCTTTGGTGACTGCGTCTTCCAAGACCACGAGTGCCACACACTCTGTCTTTGTGCTCCTTTTCTTTTTTCTTTTTCTTTTTTCTTTCTTTTTTTCTTCACGAGGTCAAACATTATTGACTGGAATCACTGAGGGGAATGAGTCTGCATTTACCGACAAATTGGACCGGTGGATTGACCCCTGGTTCAACTCAGCAGGGTACCCAGAGCAGCAAATATCAATACATCTTGAGCAACGCACACATCCCTTTGTAGCAGAACAGATGGATTCACATTTACATACAGTATTCATCATCAAGTTGACTCACTGTTCCTGTGACACTGGATGTGAGCATGGGAAATGTCATTTCAATTATACTGCATTCATACCATTAAAAGCAATTATGGAAGAATGTAAGGGGTCACAATGTAACCATATAAAAAGGAATAATACCATTTGTCTACAAAATAATGATCAAAGTTCCAGCAGCTACTTCAAAATGATGTTTTATTAGTTAGTAAAACCGAGAATCCAATTACTGAGTTCATTTATCAGTGTTCATTTGTCCTGTATAATGTGTGAGGGAAAGATTAATTGAATTTGTTCCCATCAAGAATATATTTATTGTTAACACTCTATTTAAGTTGGGAAGTTTTATTAGTCAAACAACTCCCGCAGCACGTGAGCGCCGCTGAACTGAATTACCGTTAAACCCACAGTGAGATTTTGACCACAGCTTGTGTCAGGTAACAAATAGCAATCAATTCCAGCGCGCTCCCTTTGTATGATTCATGACAACTGTCTCGCTTCAGTCCAACACTCTTCGGCTACATGTACACTGTAATTGAATAATTTTTCACTCTGAAAACTGAATTAGTCAATCTATGGCACACCATCCAGCATCTCCACCAGTCTGTGAATCGCAATTTTCTCTAACTCTGCATAACATATGCACATATCCTGTGACGCTGTTATTGTCAACAAATCCCTGGAAAAGACCAAAAAACCACCATTATCCCTCCCAGCCTGCCTGTAATAGCCAGTTCATTCATCCTGAAAAGAATGTATGGTTTAATAGGCAAGAAGCTCCAAAAGCAGCTGGGCTTCATGGAGCAGAAGAAAACACTGCCTTTGTTGCATTTTTCAGCTGCAGACTGGGTGAGCTAGGGAGAATTTATGGCATCAGCTCAGAATCAAGATGAAGGAACGGTTCTGACATTTGGAAAAAAAAAAACAAAAAAACATCAGCTCTTTCCTCTCAGTCCAAACCAAAGATAAAATATCAGGATAAAAGAGCCTGATACTGTTTTAACTGTTATGGAAAAGTGAAGCCACTTGAGCTGATACACACAACAGACCGATCAGTGTTGGGAGTAATGCATTACAGAAGTAATCCATTACAGTAACAGATTATTTTTTGCTGTAATGCAGAAGTATAAGGCATTACTAATCCCTTTTCAGTCATATTTCACCCGTTACATGTTCAATAGTGCTTGCATTACAACACACTTCTCACCCATAATTTAACTGCTTGAATGAAAAAAACAAAACAAAAAAAAAACAGCAATATCGTGAGACCTTAAGGAATCAAAACTACATCTGTAAAGTTCTATTTCCTGTTGGTGTTCAGCCAATGGGTGAAGACGGCAGAAGACAGGCCATTGTCCACATGGACGTATGCTCATTACTAACCCTAACCCTGCTTTACAGAAGCTCGTTAGCATTAGCATGACCCCTGTGATTAGCAATGACAAAGTAAGCTAACGTTTCTAGGACTAGTTAGAATTCTTTATCAATTGTGGATTTATCTACCAGCGTCTTTGGCCCCGCCCCCTGTTTGAACATGTGAAATGTTTTTAAAAATGCAAGTGTTCCTGCTGGGATTCAAACACTGTAGACCAGGGGTGGGCAATCCTGGTCCTTGAGGGCCACTATCCTGCATGTTTTAGATGTTTCCCTCTTCCAACACACCTGGTTCACATGATAAGCCTATCATCAAGCTCTGCAGAAGCCTGATAATGACCTTCAGGTGTGCTGGAAGAGGAAACATCTAAAACATGCAGGATACCGGCCCTCGAGGACCAGGACTGCCCACCCCTGCTGTAGACCGTAGTGTTACTTACTGAACTATCCATCCACATGGACTTCAGGGCGCAAATTTATGTGTCCCAAGGCTCTCCTATGTCTTGTATTTTGGGGGGGGGGGGGGGCTGTTTGTAATTCAAAAGTAATGCAGGAGTCATGCAACGCATTACAATTCTAAGACTAATATTGTAAGGTAATTACTTTGAAATAACAGTAACAAGTAATCTGTAATAGATTACAGTTTGGGAAGAACTTGCACAACGCTGAGATCAGTGCAGTCACATCCAGGTAACAGTGATGGAACCTACACAGGGATCAATAAACACAGCTGTCAATTGTTTATTCATCTGAAAACACCAGTGATTAACCAAAAAGGGCATCATGGAGTAGATTTCCTACAACCTGACGACCCAGGCAAGAAGTAGCTTTAACCCATACAGACCCAGGGCTACTCTTGTGGCAGTTCCCAAATGAATTTTTCTCTATTTCTACCTTTCTTAACTGATTTATCACCAATTTTTTAAATATAATATTATCCTCTGTATTTAGCTTTTTTTTGGTGTAAGTCACGTATTTTCCTATATTTTATTCACAGATCATGTAGATGTTCATGAAAACTGAGTAAATTAAAAGTTACTCATATCAAAACCAAGAAAAATGAAGAAAAAGTTACTTTTTCAGCAAAGACTAACTGAATTGCTAACTGAATGTGAAAAACAAGTGTGTCCATCCACTGTCATTGATCCAACTCCATGGCTTTTACTGGTGAATCAGTGTTGTAGAAGATGACGGTGTTTCCACGGTAACTACAGAGCCTCTGAACTTCCAAATGGGTCATATCTGATTACCATGAAAAGATGGAGAACTGTATTTTACACCAATTATTGACATAGCAACCTTGGGGTCGGGACTCCATGTGGGGTCGCCTGAAATTTCTATTATTTGATAAAGAAACAAAACAAAAACTTACTAATGAAAAATATATGGTGAGTTGAGAGAGCCAATCCCAATCCATAGCAGACAAACTGTGAGTGTGAAACTGAAGCACTGTGGTTCTGTTTATCTGTCAAATGTTCATTGTGGTCGGTTTCAGATGCTGCAGCTCTTTCATAATTCATAGTTTGAGTTCTTGTTTGTTCAGTATTAATTGTCAGCCTTGTAAATCCAAGCTGGACTGACTGTACATATCCTGACCAAGGAAAATGTAATTCTCCCTTTGTGCAGTAATCTACACCTGGCTTTTCTGCCTCCGTCCGGCATAATACACATCATATAGACTAAATGTCCTCTAAAATTAGCATTTATTTGCAACACAGTATAGCAAACTATTACATGATAAAAACAAATTAATTTTAACAAAAAACAAAAAAGTCTCCGTTTTGAATGTCTGGGGTCGCCAGAAATATGTGATGTTAAAATGGGGTCAGGAGCCAAAAAAGGTTGGAACCACTGGGATAATGGATCAACAGGTATTAAACAGTTTAGATCTGTAGATAGTTTGTGTCACCGGTGGCTGTTTGGGTCTTTATGGGTTAATATAGGAAAACTCTGAATACATGTACTATATTGAGGTGTTTAATTACCTTTATAGACTAAATAATGGCTTGTGCTGATTTAAAATAATAGACTGCATTGCAAAGCCCGCATCAAGCCACAAAGTAAATGTTTTTCAAAGCAAACATGTCACAATGCAAAGGAAAAATCCTGAAGGTGGGTTTTATCATTTTGCCAAGACTGCCTACTGTTCTGGTGAAAGGAACGCGAACGGGTTCCTTTCCAGTTCTATCCTCCTGTTGTTTGTTTTATTTGTTGAGCTTCAGATCTGTGGCTCAGAGCCCACTGAGAGCCACCCAAAATGGGTAAAATCTCTTCCTGTGAGATGGCATTAGGGATAACAAATGTAAAGCAAAACACTCTAATCCGCTCATCTCCTTTGAAATGTGCTCAGACAAAGGCGGCTGGGTTTCTTCAGTGCTAATTAGCCGGTGTCAGTGGTGACAGGACTCTGGCTTTTGAGTAGCTCAGCCCATTGATTGTTTCCAACGCGCTACAGTAATTCGGCAGGAAGAACTTGGATAAAAATAAAGGCCGTTTATCACCACACAGCCTTGGCGTAATGGGTCCCGTGATGATTTTGCCAGGGGCATCTCCCAGCATGTTCACTGACCTTTTTTTGCATATTTAGCAAATGTAAAGAGGGTGGATCCTTGTCAGAATCCTTGAATAACTCATCTTCTCTGAGGCCGGGGGAATCATAAAGGGTTAATGGTTGATGCTCGGGGCCTTTGAGGCTTTACCCTTAAGCTCATGCATTTCAATTTCTCTGTTGTATGTGAAGGAACGGGAGTGAATCTGGTCGGAGACAGGAGTGTGCTGTGCAGGATGCATTATAGTGTCAGCGGTGGTGGTAGAGGGGGTGGGGGGGGCTTGTTTTTCTATGTGTGCCTCTGCATGTGCAGGGAGTAGAGTATCATTAACTGACAGTAACATCCTCCAGCCATCCACCACTAATGTCCCCTCCATACATACAAACAAACTCACAACAGCAGCACTACATAGGAACGCATTCAGCGTCCAAGTGCTTCTACTGTACAGGATGTGTGTGTATGTATTGAGAGCCAGTCTGTTCGGCTCTCTTTATTAGCCCCAGTGGGAGTGTATAACACACAGCAACCCCCTCTCTAACTTGTATCAAGAACCTTTAATATTAGCAAAGGGCTGGCCACTGTTTAGCGATGCCAAGGACAACAAAGAGCCTGGAAAATGAGCCAACACAACCAACCTTATTTAACGGCCAGACATCTAAGCCATTTGCCCAAAGAGAATGCCATTTCTGAATGTCATGACCTTTTCTAACCGCGTTTAAAAACCTCCAAGGTCTTCAAGGTGTGGTTTGTCAATAAAAAGATTTTGAAGATCGGCGAGGAGCAGTAAACAGAGAGAGGAGGCGATGCATATGCTCAGGATTTAATGGGTGGTTTATTGAAGATACTGTCATCTGCTGTTGTGCTGATTGAGAGGTTTTCCTGAGGCTGTTGACAGTGATTGAAGTGGTGCGTGTTTGCAAAATGAACTTTAGTGCACAGACTTTTAATATCACAAATATAAGAGAAGCAAAATGGTGGGAGGGGCAGCTTTGGGGGCACATGTGTGTGTGAGTGTAATTTAGTGTTTGTGCATAGACAGAAGTGAGATCCATTTAGGAGGTGATGGGTGGTCTGGACTGATTTAAGGGCGAGGGGAAATTGTAGTGAAGAGCAGTCCTCTCTGTTCAGGCCTCTCACAGATAATTGTCTGCCAGGATAAAACAACACTGTGCAGAAGCAGTGCCACAGCGAGCCCACAGAATTCATTCATTCAGAGGGTCGAGAGGTGACACTGAGGACGTCAAACTTGACAAAGAAGTAAAAAACAAATGGAAGAAAACACAAGTGGAAAGGCACCGGGGGAGAATTCAAGAAGGCAATGCCCGGAAAACTTTGCTGTGTCATAAGAACACAGCGCATGGATCCAAATAATCAATACTATAATGTTTTTGAAGGTGAAATGAGTATAGAAAGTCAAGAGGAGTCAGGTGGAAGTGTCCCCCTGGACAATGACAGAAAACCGCAAAGTGTGTAAAAACACTCCAGCGGCACTGGAGAGCCTCCTGCTTCCTTCAGCGTGATCGGGCACACACACTGGAGACTACACTGTCCTGATTAAACCTTTTAGAAGCCAATAATGTAATGACAGTCGATAACGTAATAACGGCCGATAACATAATAAATTCACCATTTTTAAAATGTAATAAGCCAATAATGTAATATCTGGCCAACTACGTAATAAAAGTCCTGAACTGATAACGAAATATTTTTTGGCCAATAACGTTATAACTTATTGGCTGGTTATTACGTTATTGGCCTGGTAAAAAAAAAATCTTTTCAAATGTAATAACTGAGCCAGTAACGTAATAAGTTATAACATTATTGGACAAAGGCTACTATGTTATCGGTTCAGGACTTTTATTACATTAATGACCAGATATTACGTTATTGGCCTATTACATTTTAAAAATGGCAAATTTATTATATTATTGGTTGTTATTACATTATTGGCTTCTCCAAACCTGAATTCTATTTCAACCAAAGCTGGATGAAATGCAGATCAGCTGCCAGTGCAGTCACAGCTTTGATGACCAACAGGCATTTACGCAGGGCTATCACCCATACAGACCCAGAGCTACTTTTGTGGCAGGTCCCAAATGAAATTTTCTAAAGATTTAACTTTTAAGTGATTTATCTCCATTTACTACAATATTATCCTTTGTCTGTTTGCGTTTTCTAGGTGAAAATCATATCTTTTCCTATATTTAATTCACTGGTCATGTAGATGTTCATTAAAGCTCCGATTAAAGTTGAGGGTTATTATATCAAAAACAGAGAAAACTGAAGAAAAACTGACTTTTTCAGCAAACTGAACATAAACCCAGTGTGTCCATCCACTGTCACTGATCCAACTCCATGGGTTTTACCGGTGAATCGATGTTGTAGAAGATGACGGTGTTTTCACGGTAACTACGGAGTCTCTGAACATCCAAATGAGTCACATCTGATGAGCATGAAAAGATGAAGAACTGTATTTTACAATTTTGGTCACCAGTGGTTGTTTGGGTCTTTATGGGTTAAGAATCCAAATAAAAACACACATACTTATTTTATTTTTCAAGTGTTACTAATCTTATTTAAAATTGAAGAAACACAGAAAGTGATTCAGTATCACACTAAGAAAAACAAAACACCGGCTTAAATGCATCTCCATATCATTATGTGTGTTTAATTTATACAAGTGAAACAAATCCTAGAATAATAATTTCTATGCAAATTTGGGTTGCAAGGGGTGCAGAGGTTTCTTTTACAGGCAGTGGGCACAGTATCTTTATTCTTCAGGCTTCCATTGTCAGTGTCAGTCAGGGTTTGTTTAGAATGGGCAAACTAATTACTGTGTAATTCCCAACACTTATCATAGAGTGACATATAGGCACCCCCTGCCTCAGCCATTCATATACATGGGTAGAGGACATGTCTTGGGTGGGTAGAATTCCAGAGGTTTAAGTATTATGAGAAGAGTTGGCAACGTAGTGTCAACCCCCCTGGCACAATCACATGAAAGACTAGTAATCTACTGGCAGCCAGCTGTCATATATGAATATATATGAAGCTCAGTAACAAGCCACCCAGGCCTGACACCAGGAATCAGAGGTGAAGCTCACAGGAAATGGCTGCAAGAAGCAGTGGAATAGGTTTATTACACTTTTTCATCAACAACTGGAAAATAACTTTAAAACAGATATACGAATAGCCAAATTAAAAAAGGCCCTTTTAATGGGGTTTTATTCCATGTTCTGTACGCATATTAGGTGAAGTTTCCTTAACCCTGTAAAACCTGACCCATTAAATTATTGACAGAAAATTCCAGTTCTTTGAAACTGGAGCCTTCATTGGTCCTTCTGTACAACCCCAAAATTTGTTTTTTTAATATCAGTTTCCATGTATGAATTTCAATTTTGTATCATATTTGATCCATCAGGTCTCAGTGCTCAAATATTATTATTTTTGAACAAACAAAAACATAATATAACACAAACATGTCTAACAAATTGGTAATTCCTTTTCTAAATGGTCAAAGTTCTGCCTCTTTCCTCATTAACCAGTGTCCCTGTCCTGTCCTGTCCTGTCCACTAGGAGGCTGGGACACTGGAACACCTTTATTTACAAGGCCATACTTGGACTATTCCTTCCTAAATCCTAAATCTGTAGTTTAATAACAAGAAGAAGTGTGGATTCTTATTGTCTGTGATTAAATGAGCATTTGTTCCTCTTGGTGCCATTTGCCCGTACAGAGCTGGGTAAAAGGGCATTTGTCTAATCTGCTCCTTGCATATGGAATACGTTGCTAAAAGACTTGAAGCTAACTGAATTGATCTCCTTGAATGCTTTTAAATCCAAACTCAAAGTACTAGAGACTGACTCAGAGAATTGCACTTGTTTTTCATAGTTTGACTTGTCCTGGAAAAGAAGTTCTTAATCTCAATGGGATCTGTTTTCCTGGTTAAATAAAAGTTAAAAAAAAAAAAAAAAAAAAAAAAAAAATTAATGACAGTCTTGTAGTGTCACTGGAAAGGCCTCTGGTAAATGAATTCCTCCCCCTGGTGGATTATCTGTGTATTGTATGTATCTAATTGCATACATAAGGTTTTTCAAGAACAAAAATGTCACACTGATCATGTAGAGGGCTTTAAAACTCATATACATTTACATTTACATTTATGCATTTGGTAGATGCTTTTTTCCAAAGCGACTTACAGGGGAAAACCAATCAAATCACTATATATATCATATCATATATCAAATATGATAGGTTTAGCATCATAGGGTTAAGAAGTGACAAATTCTATTTGAACAGCACTTTTCAAAATCACAAGATTACACTGTGCTTTTACATTCTCTGGGAAATGTATTTTAGAAAAAAAAAACCTATAACACTCAAAAGATCATAGTGATTTGTGAAAGAATGCACAAGTAACAGCAATAAGGGGTGTCAGAATGACAGAGGGTACGAAGTAAAAGATCACCCACTGGGAGAAAGAACAGTGTTCAAACAGACAGTTGGATAATGATCGCTGTATCCAAAGGAGGATTTTCTAAGTTCTGCTGGTTTAAAGCAGAGTAGTACATTGTGAGTTAATCATTATAGTCAGAACAACGTCAAAACTTTAGTGTTAAAAAGTGACCTCAAAGACCATTTTTGGAACTGGTAACTGCACACAACAAAATGATCAATAGCTAAAGGATAAATACTTCAAAACAGAATAAAGAGGTCAGTTTATCAAGAATGTGCACTGGAGTATCTGTAGGAGCTGTTGGCTCAAACTAGGCTAAGAGTGGGTACAACGCCACAAAGCAGGGGGATTACATAAGACATAAACAAAGGTATGACACACAACCTATCAGATGCATGCTGCTTCAGTCTGATCGTACCTGATATGAGCTGAATGAGCTAACGGAGGAGGGTCTGGTCTTAATGAGTGGTAGCCCGTCTGTGGCATTTGAATTAGACAGTATTATGTTTGCTGTGTTTATTTTAATGAGCCTCCTTTGTGAATCGATATGAGCTGAGATAACAGGCTATCGGCTATGACGCTACAGATTGTCAGGTCGTTAATGACTGACTGTGTTTTACCGGAGTTTGTTTAGTATCTTAATAAGTGCTGACCCCAACTCAGATTTTTTTCTTGCACATCACATTTCACTGTTCAATACCAAGGCTAGGACTATTTGTTCGTCCCTTCTTTTTTTTTTTTTTTTTTTTTTAAGTTTGTTTTGGCATGGAGCTCCATTGGCGTTGGTGTTTCATGATGATTTCAACCACGGTAAGATGGTCAATAAACTTCCAACAGAATTATGGGAACATATTTGTAAGTATTTACAGATGAATACAGCTGTGTGCATTCCATTCAGCACTTGTCATGAGTAACTCTACTCTCCAACAAACGCCACAAAACCCCAGAACAGTTCAAAGCACCAGGCTGTGGCCCTGCGTTGACCTGCCCATTCTGCAGCTCACCTTAACATACCTGTGTCGCAGTTTGACCGGTAACGCCTCACTACACCTCCACACCTGGCACTAGCTGCACTTCCATAGAATGCCCAGAGAATTTGAGGAAAAACAACCAACATTACATTTAACAATACACTGATTAGGAGTGAACAAATGTCGTGTTACATCAATGACTAATCAACAGAGCAGAAGCATTTTTGCTCTTTTCCATCTTAAATGACCTTGATGATTTTTTTTTTTCACTAATGAGGCTGAAAGACAACCGACAGCATTCGTGTGAGATTTATGAGTTGTGAATTTAATATACACTATGTCACAATTGATTTGAAAAAGGTGTTCTGATTTCCTGTTAATCTATATTATAAGGGAAGTGGACTCAGTCTGTGTGTCTCAGGATTCACACTAAATCCGTACAGAGCTGACTGCTGCAGTTTGTCGTACTTATGGATTTATGGTCAATGAACAGACTAGTGAAAACGGTAAGTTGATAGGACCAATGTTTTGGGAGATATTAGTAATTTTGGAATACAATAGCCTTACAATCACGTTGCTATGGCCAGAAACATAGAATCATCATTGAAGTGGGTTACCTAGCAACAGATAAACAATAGGGCCACGTTGCCATGGTGTCAAATTTCATGTGCAGAAACAGACATGTCAGCTGAGAGGTTATTCAACTGAAAATGACAGAGGAATTTACCAAGAAAGGAAAGAAAGTATAGGAATGAACTGGATCAGAGGAGCTAGAACAGTGTTTTTCAACTTTGGGGTCGCCTGGAATTCAAATGGGGTCACCTGAAATTTCTAGTAATTGATTAAAAAAAAAAAAAATTACTAATAAAAAGTATTTTTTTAAATGATTCCATATATTTTTCATTATAATTAAAACAACACACATTTTTCCTACTGAAAATTAAGTTTAAATAAAATGCAGGATATAATATCTGAGAGGGCATATCTTGATTGACCTGATCATGTGACCGCATGCGTTACTACGCTTCAACCTGCCCGAACACAGTCGCAGCCAGAAAATCGGGCTGAACAGAGAATGGAAAGATTTCTTCACCTGCCTGGTCCCACGAAGACATCTCAAAGAGAAAGATGTCTCCGTTTTGAATGTGTGGGGTCGCTAGAAATTGCGATGTTAACATGGGGTTACATGCCAAAAAAGGTTGGGAACCACTGATCTAGAACCTGTGGGGAACCATGGGTCAATGCACTAGTATGTATCATATTTAAAAAAAAATAAAATAAATAATAATAATAATAAAATTGTAATTAAATAATTCATCAGGTAACCATCCTCACATATTAATCTCCTAAATAATCCCTCTCTCTCTCTCTGTATATATATATATATATATATATATATATATATATATATAAAGAAATGAAAGTTGTCTTACTACATCTGTTAAGATTACATCAAATTACACAAGTAGAGTCATCTAGTCATCTGTACATCATCTTTGGCAAAGGTAAGGATGTTAAACTTATTCCTTAAATACACTTTGGTGTCACTGACATATGAGGCCGGTGCCCAAAGTAGATCTGTGATTGGTGGAGCGCTGCAGTGGTCTCAGTTCTCCTCTTTGGTGGTGTTATTGTCTTTCAAACAGTCCTTAAATGTGTTGTGTCCACCCTGTGAATGCTTCAGCTAACTGTTAACTCACCAAATGACTCAAATGTGACTGAGACTAACTAATGCCACATTAGACTAAGTAAAAAATCATATGTTACTCGTGGTTTACTGAATACATATCAGGTCTTTGAGTCCAGCTGATGTTTTAATGGAAGTGTTTATGCCATGACCTGAAGGTAAAACCTGAGAGTGATGTAACCAAAAAAAAATCCTCTGAAGCCCTGAAGGGTGCATTTACTGCGTTATCAAGTGCAATGACAACATGTCCAAAGCCTTCTTTCCATTACGACTAAAAGTGTTCTCTATTTTACCTCAAAATTATACCCATTTAACTGTGCTGAAGAGTGCTCTCAACAGAGATGAGAGAGAGGGAAGACCTAAAGCGCTGCACAGTATGAACCCACCGCAATCTACAAATTGGCCAAAAAGCCATCTTTTCTGATTTACTGTGGCCCCTAATGTAAGTGTGTAGCTTTCTTCAATCATCCTCCTTAATGCACTAACCATTAGAGTCTGTCCAGAAAGAGAATATACCCTGGTGTCTCAATTATAGATCAAGACTGAATCTCTACAGCAGCCTTTCATGGCCATAAAAGGAAATGACTATCCATTTTCTGCTTCAGCTCTCGCACAGCGACTGCACCGTCCTGTCTGTTGTTGAGTGCACCAAAACTCATCTTTCAAATGGAATCGTCTTATTAATCACTCCGACTGCTGTGGCGAGAGTGCCAATTAGAGTTGGAAAAAGATTTGAATTGACAAAAACATTTTCTTTTTCTCTTTCTTTTTCTCTTTTGTGCTATTTTCGACTCATTTGCCAAACTTTCAATTCACGAGTAACATTCGCAGAGTTTGAAAAACAGTTGTAAATACAACATCTGAAGCGCGGAAAGATGTCACAACCTGAAAGCACTACAGCGCATAATGTGCTTTGATCCAGTGGGTACAGCGATAAATGTGTGCGATTTGGTGATCTCCAAACTCGGAAAAAGTTGTGCTAGAAGAAAAAAAAAAACAAAAAACAAAAAGGGAAAGTGACAGCAGCAGGGATGAAAGAAACGCCTCTAACAAGAACTAAAAAAGAGGGGAAATAAACACATGAAAGAAAGAAGATGCTCTGGCACAATTTAAAAACTGGGAAGCCTTTGACAGGTCTCAGTTTTAAATACACACCACCTGTATTACCCTCACCAATCCTGAGGATATATCTATGGAAGACGAACAGAGAAAAAAGGCAGCTCTGTGAAACACGTCTTGTTCTTCTGAATACAGTTATTACGGTTCGGTGTGCGCTGCTGTGTTTCTTCTCTGTGTGCGTAGGACTGACAGCAGAAGCAGGTTTGCATTTAATGGCCGGAACTCCAGAGGAAACGCGAAGTGGGAAAGATAATCAAAGCCTGAGAGGAGAGCAGCACATGTGGGAGAAAAGGAAGAACAGAGCAGGAAATAGAGAAGCAGACAGAGGAAGGAGGAAACGGGATGATCTGCTGATGGGGGCAGGGGGCAGAGACTGAAAAAGAGGTGAAACCCAGTTCAGAAAAGGCGGCTTTGCAGAATGAGACAGTGACGACTAGACCCATGACATATGGATAAGAATCTGTAAGTAGTTCAGACTGGAAGGAGACGAGTCCAGAAGGAGTCCAATGGAGCATCTACTGCACTACCTCTGTACTGTCCTGCCCCCAGTGGCCATTTCTGGCATGTGCATTATGTGCGGCTACACAGGGTGGCATTGCTAGGGGGGTCTCAACGCACCCAAAAATTAAAAAAAATTACTCTGTGAAGTGGTTAATGCAGCGTTTGTCAACTTTATTTGAACAAAGTACTGCTAACGGCAGCATCAGCCTCCTCCTGCTGCCCCTCATATCCCTGAAAAAATGTGGGAGCGGCGGGGGGCAGTACGTTTCAAGCCATTCAAGCTAGCACCAAGGTTCTAATGGTTTTGGATTTTTCATTATAGTTCAGCTTTATTTAGTTTTCACTTTTTTTCTCTAATTCAGTTAGTCTGAATTAGTTTTTAGAGCAGGCTTGCTAGTTTTTATTAGTTTTCGTTATTTTCCAAATGCTTAGTTTTAATTTAGTTTTAGCTTTTTCATATCTTTTATCTTCTTTGCCATCAAATTCAAATAAATCCCAGACAGGACTCTGCTGCTTTCTCCCAACTTTAGTCTCCATGTTTCCAGGTAGAGTGGGGACCAGAAGACGACTGGAAACCACAAGTGACGGACCGTTAAATATCATATGGTGCCGCTAGCTAAAATTGCTTGAGGTTAAATAAATCAATTTCATATCAATCCGACATTGACAAAGACGAAAACGAAGGCAATTTTATCCATAATTTTTAAATGTTTTAGTTAGTTTTGTACGCACGCAATACAGTTTCAGTTAGTTATATTTTTTTTCTTTTAATTATAGTTTTTATTTATTTCAGTTAACGAAAATGTTTTTACAATTCTAGTTTTCGTCATTTCGTTAGTTTTTATTAATGATAATAACATTGGCTAGCACCCCCACTGCCTGGCCCAATGTCTTGCGACGCACAACAGTTGGTTAACTCCTTTCCGATAAACCACAAGGACGACAGGTTCCAGTCCACTATGGTATATACAGTATATAATACAATTCCATTCAGAATGCAATTTAACAGAAGGCTTAGACATAGCTTAGAAGCTAGGTTAGCTTAGCCAGCACATTAGCGTAACATAAATATGGGCCGTTTCTCAACACCAAGTTCGCAGAGTACGGTCTTGGTCTGAACGGTCCCAGAGGTGGGACTTCCTGTTAACTCCAGTGTGTGTGTAATTGAACGGCTGGTACTGGTGACCTTTAACCCTGTCTCTGCTGGATTTACACCATCAGCTCTCTAATGTATTTCCCTCAAATCACCACAATATATCACTTGATTTGATTTCAATATATTTTTACTATTTACATGTCATTTGTATTTTGGATATTTTTCAAAACTGGAACAAATTTAATCAAATCCCATATGATAAGAAGGATGTATTTCTTGTTATTCTGCCTCTGGCGCATGTTACAACATTGTATCACATCATCTTGCTACGGTCGTCTAGTCAATTAAACATTTCTGAATTCATTTTTCACAGAAGCCGCCGCTGCATTCAACAGTAGGACAAAGAGCATCTTGGGGAATTTCCGAACCAAGTCTACACGAGTCACCAACCAGTGCATTCTTGGTTTAAGCTAGCAGACAGGAACAACATCCGGGTATTCCAAGCGTTCTTGGTTTGTGCGAACTTTCAGTTGGAACAGTACTTGGGCCGCGACTGATGACGTTTCACAAGATCGCAAGAACAGAAGAAAAGACAAGAACGTGTACTGACAAATGGCCATGGTCTTTTGCTGTAGCTTTAAAGCTCTAGGCTAACAGAATTAGCATCAAACTCATATATTCACAATCATAAACATGTCATAATGTAAACACGTCTACGATGCCTTCAAAGACCAACTTGAAGCTCCGGAACAAACAAACAGAGATAATCAGATGAGTGTCAGACACCATGCCTTTCTTCCAAGCAGAACAATGTCCAAGGTTTATGACATCATCAGCTGATTCCCTAAACATGAAACACTACCAGCTTTGACCAGCAGATGGCAGATAAGGACTATGAGAACCTTACAACACTGAATTTCACAAGATTGAAAATAAAATAAGTACATTAAACACAACAACTTCTAAACCAAACCTCCTCAAGTAATACTTGATAGTTAATACTATCAACCCTTACATCATCCTCAGGAGTTTTTGTACATTTTGTTCTTTTTTCCCCCTCTTTTTTTTCTTTTTAAATTTGTGTATCATTTTGGTTGTGTTGCAATTTTTGGCAAGAACTTTTGTTTTTAGCTATAATGTTGAAATCCAGTGTCTTCTACTCTTCCATGTGTTTTATACTCCGTTGATGTATTTTGCATCCTCTCATTACCATTGTAATATAAATGATACATATAAATGCATATAAATGAGAATGTATGATTATATAGAGTAAAGGCTGTGAAATGAAAAATGTGGTTAAGAAGTATTAAGAGGCAAATCAGTTTTATTGCTAATCTTTGACATATCCAAGGCTCCAATCACCACCAAAGTCCCATCCCCCTGCTATTGATTATACAGAAAATATTTATTTTTTGTGTTCTTTTTGTAATACAAAATTTTCAAGTAATTCAAATAATTAAACTGGCATTTAAAAGGTCAAAATCTTGAACATTTTTGAGTGTTTGGCAGTTTTGAGCAGGGCTGAAGTTATTAAAGAGACTTACAAAACAAAAGCAAAAAAAAACAAAAACAAAAAAAACAACAACATATATATATATATATATATATATATATATATATATATGATGATTTTATAGCAGTTGTTTTTTTATGCGTGTCCATTTTTGCCCTGAAGGTAATCGGAGGGTAGTAAATTTGAGGAGGACACAAGGGTTAATAGTATATGTACTTTACTTCATAGCTGTGGATGAACATGACACAATTATTATATAAATCATCATTGTGCAATTATTTTCCTTCATAATGTGAATGATGATGTGGTAATGGTCTTCTTCAGTGTAACCAATCCTGAAGGTGCTAGGCATGCTGGGTAACCGTTCCTCCAGCGCTCTTCACTCTGAAACAGGGTCAGTCTGGACTCATTAAACTATGTGATTTTTTTCCATTGAAACACAGTTCAACATTTTTTCTTTTTTATCAAACTGATGGTTGTTTCAGAACTGAGAAGCTCCTCACTGCATCAGTAATTATCCACTGGAAGGATCTGAACACAGTTAAATCCAGGTGGAGCCTTTATTGGCCAGAATGTGTACTTGATCCTTTTTTTTTTTTTTTATCTTGACAACATCTTGTGTCTTATTCTTCTCCTGATGCTAGTTTAATGTCGATCAAGCGCTGGTCTTGATTCTGTGCAGGACCGTGGTCTAAAAGCCTAATGGGCTGTTAGACATTTAAGTCATGTCATATCAGAATGTTCAATTTTTATTAATAATAGGCAAGCAGATTTATTATTCATTTTGTGTGTTTCCAAATTCTATGTTAACGAGTGGTTCCAGACACAACAAACCCCGCCCCTCGCACGTATTGTAGCTTATTTTGGCATCAATCCAGCTGATGTCATATCAGTTTCCTGTATATATGTGCCGAGTTTGAAGTAAATGGAAATAAAATTGATGTTTTTATACACGTGAAATTTCGTCCATTGTAAGTAAATGGGAGAAAAAAAGATTTTAAAAATTCGTAAAAAAAATTGAACTTTGACCTACTTTTCCCATTATGTAATGACATCTATTCTGGGTCACTGGCAATCTATAAACCCAATTTAGAATGAATTCAACCAATAGTTTTGCTGCTAAAGTGTTAACAAACAAAGAAACAAAGAAAAAACAAAGAAACAAACCGAACCAAAAACAATACCTCTTGCCTCCCCTATGGTAATAAATGTCTTGTCTTCATCTATGACTCTTATTAGACTTGAATTACAGTGGTGACATGAAGTTAACACCATTGAAAATAAAACTGTTAATTGTATACTATTGTATATATGCAAATGAATTGTCAGCTCAGTTATGAATATCACAGCAGCTGTTGATGTGGATTTCTACAATACTTACATGTTGAGAGAGTAATGAGTTCAGAATCCTTTTTCTTGTCTATACTGACAATGACGTCATTCGTCTTGGGTAAAAACATAATGCAGTCGCTGAGCTGTGAAAACACACATCTGAACGTTCACCTGGTGTTAATTGAAGGTTTGAGTCGACACTGAGTCTTCACTGCTGTCATTTTGTCCCTCAAATACGACTACTTTGATGCACACCCTTGTCCTTGTGCAGCAGCGCCACAACCCCCCCCCCAACTAAATCCAGGACACAACATTTAGGGAACCACTAGGCCATGGAAGTCAAAGTCATCTTAGTTCAGAGGTCAAATTCAGTATAATGTGATCTGAAGTGGACCGGACCAGTCAAATAATAGGCACAAGAACTTTTACAATCCAAATTATGAAAATATGAATAACCTCCACAACCATGTAAACCTGACATTGCTTAAGAAAAATTAGATCAGAGTTTAGATAGAATTTTATTGGTGCTTCGGGCAGAGCCCTCAGGAAATTGAGGATAAGTGCAATTTCAAGGATATTATGTCTCAGCTTATTATCAACACAACTTACGGATCGCAGTGAATCTATTATTTTTGTTAAACTTTAACTTTTTTTTTTTTCTTAAAACATTTTGATTTTTCATATTTCTTTAGGTTATTCACATTTTATTGTGAGAATAGTCTGTAATTGTAAATATTTTCATGATGCAATTCAACACCCTTGACTGTTCATATTTTCAGTGTAATTTTTCCATTTTGCAAATTCATGCTGCGGCCTGGGTTGGACCCTTTGGCGGGCCGGTTTTGACCCCCAGGCCCTGTGTTTGACACCCCTGCACTAGGCTATGGAGGGTGACTTGAGCTGACATTGGAAAAAGACCTGCTGAACTTTGAAGTCAGGTTTAAGTGAACTTCCAAATGCCCTTCTGTCCATAGTTTCTGTCATCAACAGCAGAAGCAGCATGTTCATACTGAGCATAAGGAGGAGGAATCAGAGGTTCTGTGTACATACATCCAACCATGACTGAATAAAAGGACAACAAACAGCTTCATCTGACTGGTGTAAACACATTCTTAAAGGGATATTTGCTTTGGTTTGTCCTCAGCATTTGAAACATTCATTTTATGAAGCTTAAGTGATTAATAATTAATTATCGACAACAAATAAAAAGACCCTTCTCAGCACAATAAAGCACAAATATAATTTCAATGTCAGCGTCTCCTGCATTTAACAAATCAGTATGTTTTAAGGCACTGTAATAAAGGAGGCTGCTATAAAGATAATATAACCCATAATGAATAATAACACGCCAACAACTCAGTACGAATCAACCCAATGGCAAAAATAACACTTCATTTGATTAATACACACTACAGAAAATTACAGGGAGAAAAAAGAAGATTATACAGCAATGGGTGTAATGTGTTCTATTATAACATCAAAGTAATGGCTTTCATTTCCAGAAAACATACTATATGCTGTTATAGTATGGAAATACAGACATTCTAATAAGGCGTGGACATATTAGATCAATTAAACTGACCCTGAGAGTACACACTATTTCAGAGGATCATGATGTACAGCTGAGGAGGACGAGAAAATAAGACTTAAACAAATACTGGAGTTCATTTACTGTATAGAATGGAATATGTATGTTGTAAGTAAGTAAAGTTTATAAAGTGCTTTTCACAGATAAAAAATCACAAAGTGCTGTACATAAAATGTGTGCAATAAAACAACATAAGAATAATTTCATAAAATAAATAAAAAGGATAGATCCATCAATCAAAAGGTTTCCTAAATAAAAACATCTTGAGCTGCTTTTTAAAAGAGTCCATGGCGTCAACCACATGGAGGGACAGGGGCAGGTCATTCACAGCCTGACAGGACAGGTTGTTTTGGCAGTAGCCCTGGATCTCTAAGCACAATGGGTTTTTTTGTTTGTTTGTTTTTTTAAAATTTTTTTCATGACTCAGGAGGTAGAGCAGGTCGTTCATTAACCAAAGGGTTGGCAGTTCGAATCCTACTCTGTCCTAGCCATGTGCTGTTGTGTCCTCAACACACTTCACCCACCTGCCCTCCAGTGTCACTCACACTGGTGTGTGAATGTGTATGAATGTTTGGTGGTGGTGGTGGTGGGAGGGGCCATTTGGTGTGAATTGGCAGCCACGCCTCCGTCAGTCTGCCCCAGAGCAGCTGTGGATACAGATGTGGTTTAACACCACCAGAGGGAGAATGTGAGAGTGAATGAATAATGGGTCAGTAATGTAAAGTGCTTTGGGTGCCGTGACAAGTGCTAAAGAAATCGCTTGTTATTATTATTAGTAGTAGTAGTAGTAGTAGCAGCAGCAGTAGTAGTGGTAGTAGTAGTAGTATTAATAGCATTATTATTATTATTCTTAGTAGTAGTAGCAGTAGTAGCAGCAGTAGTAGTGGTAGTAGTATTAGTATTAGTAGTAGTGGTATTATTATTATTATTATTATTATTATTATTATTAGTAGTAGTAGTAGTAGTAGTAGTAGTAGTAGTAGTAGCAGTAGTAGTGGTAGTAGTATTAGTATTAGTAGTAGTAGTAGTGGTATTATTATTATTATTATTATTAGTAGTAGTAGTAGTAGTAGTAGCAGTAGTAGTGGTAGTAGTATTAGTATTAGTATTATTATTATTAGTAGTAATAGCAGCAGCAGTAGTGGTAGTAGTAGTAGTATTAGTAGCATTATTATTGTTATTATTATTATTATTAGCAGTAGTAGTAGTAGTAGTAGTATTTGTATTATTATTATTATTATTATTATTATTATTATTATTATTAGTAGTAGTAGTAGTAGTAGTATTTGTATTATTATTATTATTATTATTATTATTATTATTATTAGTAGTAGTAGTAGTAGTAGTAGTAGTAGTATTTGTATTATTATTATTATTATTATTATTATTATTATTATTAGTAGTAGTAGTAGTAGTAGTAGTAGTAGTAGTAGTAGTAGTAGTAGTAGTAACTACATGTCCCCTTCATCAGTGGCACCTGCAACCGTACATCTGTGCTTGTTGCGGTACTTACAGAGAACCCCCCCATCTTACGAACTACTCCCCCCACCCCTTCTCAAATGTATTTTTTAAACCCCCGATGGTTTCAAGTCCTACCAACACCCATGTGTCCATTTGAATAGAGGAGGGTGAAATCCAGGACAACTAATGTGCCTTTGAAGCCCTGGTGCTGATGGTGCTGATGGTGCTGATGGTGCTGATGGTGCTGTGTGCTTTGGGAGCGTTCAGGCCTCTAGATCCAGCGGACTAAATGTAGACACCTATTGTCTATTTACACTGTCCTGAGATCTAGGGGTCAAGTATGATAGATGACATGCCATCTGCTTATCAGGTCCTCGCAGAGATGATTGGGCAGAGGTAGCGCTCTGTAAACGAAGGTCACGTATCACCTCACAACAAACTACTGGGACAAGAACAGGCCGGTGGGGTTCTGGTGGAGGCAGGGTGCACACAGGTCCACACTGCTCCTGATCCCACCACCACACCACTGATAAGGCTGGGGGAAAACACACTGCCAAAAAGGATTATCTGTGGGGAGCTCTGAGTGTCTGACACCAGGCATGCTGGGTAAAGGAGGCGGGACTGTTTACTGTAGAGACAACAAACAGTCCTTCGTGTGTGAACAGTTCCTTTTGTATCCTTTGGTTTACTACTATAATTATATATATATATACTACTATATTATACAGCAGTCTGCAGAAACACACAAACACACCAACCACAGCGGATCAGTAGGAGAGATGTCATCATCATCCTGACGCTTTCATAAATGTAGGACATTTATACTGTCATTAGCTGCTGGTGACTCACTGTCTCAATCATTCAGTCACATTGTTGATGCTAATGGAATGAGTACTTGACACATCTCCAACTCAGTACTTCACTACTGTAGTACATACAGAAGTATAGGACATTTATCTACAGGACCAGGTTTAACATTATAGTCCCTCTTTGTCTCTCTCACTCTCTTTTTTTCTTTTGCTTTTATTGAAACACTGTTTTCTATCCTCAAGAGATCTGCACAGTTCACAGGAAACCTGCACAAGGAATTATTCATGACATATAGAGTACATCCTAAAGGGTAACCCATGTGGATTTTTAAAGGCTGATATAATAAGGATCACTTGAGACCTGAACGCCAAAGTTGAAGTGGTAAATATGTAATTAAACCCCAAACACAGAGCATAAAGTAATTAATAAAAAAAATGTGGAACTCAACTAATTGTAAAAGACTGAAGAGAAAGTGAATTACTTGCACAGAACCTTAACCGGTACTATTATACCTTCCACAAACCCATTTGTTTGGTCCACATTGTATATTATATATTTTAACCCAGAAGGACCCAGTGTTAGTTTTGTGGCAGTTCCCAAATGATTTGTTCTCTATATTTAAATGTTCTTAAGTAAATTATCACCATTTACTGTAATATTATTTTCTGTATTCTGTTTTGTTTTTTTTTTGTGAAAATCAGGTATTTTCCTACATTTAATTTACTGACCATGTAAATGTTTATTAAAACTCAGATTAAATATGAGGAAGATTGTATCAAAAATACAGAAAACTGAAGAAAACGTGACTTTTTCAGTAAACTATATCATTAATTGAACATAAACCCAGTGTGTCCATCCACTGTCACTGATCCAACTCCATGGGTTTTACTGGCGAATCAATGTTGTAGAAGATGACTGTGTTTCCACGGTAACTACGGAGCATCTGAACGTCCAAATGGGTCATATCTGATGAGCATGAAAAGATGAAGAACTGTATTTTACACCAATTATTGACATGGATTGATAGGATTAGTGGATCAACAGGGATTTAACTTCTTATATTCGTAAATGATTTTGGTCACCAGTGGGTGTTTGGGTCTGCATGGGTTAAAATTTGATAGTTCGCTATAACTCTATCTTACTTGTTTATTGTATTTTCTTTTATTCTATTTTTTACTGCATACTTCTTATCTACTCCATGTTCTATGTTTACACCAAACCACTGAAACAAATTCCCAATAACAATATGAACCCTGTTCACTTCCATGAAAATAAACATGTTTCTGATTCTGAAGACAGAGTATTTTTGAGTGTGTATTTTCCCAAACTCACATCAGTGTTTGTAGTTGATAAGGCCAGTGTTAACTGTTGTTGCCGACCTCGGACTGAACAGGTTCATCTGTGTCTGTCTTTAGAGCTGACAACTGCATAACGGATACAACCCATTCTGTGTTTTATTGGGAAATTAGGTTTCCTCTAAAGTTAACTTCTGCCAACTCCCTGGACAGTCTGGACAGTTTCTTTTCTTTCTTTTTTTTTTTTTTTTTTTTTTTTACATTACTACATTGACCTTTGGTCCAGTTAGTTTCAGTGATTTTGGGAGCAGAATAACTTGTCCGACTGCTATAATTCACTTGTGCTTTATCTTCTTTTTTTGAGCCTGTTGTTAACTCTCATTTTGAACTCCTTTCTTCTGGTTTTAGAGACAATAGCCTGCTGTACACTCCTGTTATGGCTCCTAAAGTCTGAACTATCCAAAAGAGGTTTAACACCATAAATGAACTGAACCATGGACTGTTTAAGGCAGGGCTGTCAAATCCATTTTAGTTCAGGGGCCACATTCACCCCAATATGATCTAAAGTGGACCGGATCAGTAAAATAATAACAGTGAATAAAATAAAATAACATTACCATAGTGTTTACATCTACAACATTTCCTTAAAAATCTGAATAACGTGAACACCTTGAAATGTCTTAAGAAAAACAAGTACAATTTTACCAATATTCTGCTTTAGTCTATCAGTTTATCATTTACACGTGTTCAATACAACTTATATTACAATTACAAATACACAAAACATTAATAACAGGCAGAATATTGGTACAATTGCACTTACTCCCCTTCAAATATTTAATGTTTTTGTTCAGGCTATTCACATTTTTTGTGAAAGGATAGTTTGTAAATGTAAATGTTTTCATGTCATTTTACTTTTTTACACTAAAACAAAGAGAAAATTTGTGTTTTTCATTATTTATAGTTTATTACAATATTTTACTGGTCTAATCTACTTAAGATCTAATTGGTCTGCATGTGGAACCTGAATTAAAATGGTATTTAATATCTTCAGTGTTGTTTTTGCATTTCACACATTCATCGTACGGGCCAGACTGGACACTTTAGCAGGCCGGATTTGGCCCCCGGGCCACATGTTTGACACCTGTGATTTAAGGGTTCATTTATGCTCTACGTTAAAGACACAGATGGATACAGACGGAGCGTTCTGTCCGTCCTCTGCGTACATTCTGTACATAATTACCTCCGCCATGGAGGTTATGTTTTTGCCAGGGTTTGTTTGTCTGTCTGTTTGTTTGTTTGTTTGTCTGTCCGTTAGTGTGCAGCATAACTCAAAAAGTTATGGACAGATTTTGATTAAATTTTCAGGGTTTGTTGGAAATGGGATAAGGAAGAAATGATTAAATTTTGGTGGTGATCGGGGGTGGGGGGGCCCACGGGGGGGCCCATTTCCAACAAACCCTGAAAATTTCATCAAAATCTGTCCATAACTTTTTGAGTTATGTTGCACACTAACGGACAGACAAACAGACAGACAGACAGACAAACAAACCCTGGCAAAAACATAACCTCCTTGGCGTGGGGGGGGGCCCACAGGGGGGGCCACTGATCAGCCTTGGCGGAGGTCTGCGCTCTCCGAGTGCTTCTAGTTCTGTCTGTTTTCCAGGAGTTAGTGGATGTGAACCCAGACGGAGAATATGGAGCAGTACCACCAGGAGCCACAGGGGGCAGTGTTGAGATTTGAAGAAAATACTTTCCATAAACAGTGAAACTTTTAAAAGAGCGACTGTCGAAAACTACCGACATATTTATGACAATTACCCTTCTGAATATTAACATTAGTAAAACCTCCTCTGTCAGCACCATGTTTATTATTATTGACTTTCTTCTTCTAAAAAATTTTACTCTTCTTTGTGGTATTTGTCCAGTTTGTTAATTAAGAACGGCGCCCTCTGGTGGATTGATTGAGAAAACGCTCAGTCCAATGCACTGGACGCATGGAAGTATGAAGGAAGTGACACATGTCAGCGTTAGAAACGAATGAATCTATTTATGTACTTAAAGTGAACATAAAAGAGCCTTTAACAGGAGCAAAAGCCACTGTTCTGGTTGGATGAAACTTGTCTTTTTGGTCCACATCACGGTCTAGGGGAGGTTTCACACATGCACGTGTGGTTCGGATCCAACAGAAGAGTCTGAAACCATGGACCACATATGTAGGTGTGAGGTCTTAAA
Source organism: Sphaeramia orbicularis (assembly GCF_902148855.1). Lineage (NCBI taxonomy): Eukaryota > Metazoa > Chordata > Actinopteri > Kurtiformes > Apogonidae > Sphaeramia > Sphaeramia orbicularis. Next base: position 54,561,473 of record NC_043960.1, on the reverse strand, counting down.
GCCTTTAGAAGCCTGGGGTGAAGGAGGACGGACAGAAGTAGAATCTAGTTCTGTGTGAAAACATGTTGGAAAAGTCCTTTTGACCCATAAAGACCCAGAGCTGCGTTTGTGTCAGTTCCAAATGAACTTTTAACTGTATTTAACCTTTCTTAAGTGATTGATCAGAATTTATGATGTAGCCCTGTGCCATATGTTCCTACCAATTAGTTTGAATTGTGAAATATTATCAAATATGTAAAAACGTCTTTGAAACTTCCGTTGCCAGAATGGATTTATTTTCTTAAAGCCTGTATTTTATTTGAATTTTTTAATATTTTTATAGGCTAATAGTGCATGGCGACCTTTGAACCAGGATCTGTATATTTCAGTATTTCTTTGCAGTTTTGTATATTATCAGTAGGGATGTAACGATATGAAAATTTCATATCATGGTTATTGTGACCAAAATTATCGCGGTTATCATTATTACCATGTTATTGTTGAAATGGTGCACAAAATATTCAAAAAGTACTAATACACACACTGAAATAATTTAACCAAGTTGTATTTTGAAAAAATAAATAAATAAATAAATAAATAAATAATAATAATAATAATAATAATAATAATAATAATAATAATAATAAAAAATAATTGGCACAATGTACCTTCTGTTGGCAGAAACATTCAAGTATTAACCCTTAGTGGTTTCTTTATATACTATATAAACAAATGTTTACTATACCCATGTTTGGGATCTTCTTTTTTTTTTTTTTTTTAGCACAACTTCACTTATGTCAACTGCCTATTATTTTTTTCACTTTAGCCAACTATACCAACATAAAAGGCCAAAAAACACAAAAAAATATATAAATCAGATTTGAAAAATGTATATACTTTATTGCATAAATAACACAAAGATGCTTAACGAACCTTTTCAAAGACTTTAAAAGTGAATATTGGTTCCAAAATTAGGTATATACAATTAAAATTGTAATAAATTAAAACTATACTGAAATATTTGACATAAAAACATAGCTTTACATTGTGTTTTCTCTGGAAAAGTGTGGCAATCAAACACGGTTATCATGATAATTAGAATTTTAACGGTAATACTAACTGTTGGCAATTTTACCACGGTTTATCGTTATACCGGTAATCATTACATCCCTAATTATCAGTATTTTTCAATATATATTTTCATTATAATTTTGTGTCATCGTTTTTATATACAGTCTTTTTTTTTGGCACTTTAAGAATCTGCTGCTAAACTAATTTTTATAGTTTCTGTAACAGTGAGAGTACAGATCTATTCTGTTGTCCTTGTTCTACTGTCTTTTAATTGTGTTTATACTGTTTTTATACTTTTATTATACTTTTATACTCCTTAGATCTCTGACTTCTATTTTGATAATATATTTTAATCTTTTATACTTGTACTCTGACAGACCTCTGAATAATTCCTCTGTACATGAATTTGCACAAATGGCAAATAAAACTATTCTATTCTATTCTATTCTATTCTATTCTATTCAATGGAATACTTTGCAGTCAGTTGTTATTTATAGCTACTTTACTTGTGTTCATTATATAATTCAGTAGTATACAGTATTCAGTAGTAGTAACAGTATAATAAATATGTCATTCCTCCTGTTCCTTCTACGTTTTCATAAATAAACCGTGTTCAGGGTTAATGTCTGCGTTGACTTCACACATACAGTAGTGGGTGTGAAAATGGTAAAAAACCATCTTAGATGTTATCACAGCTTTCCCTTCTTATATATACAGCTAATACATCAAGTTGTCTAGAACACTGTAGAGGATTCAGGATGACCCAGTATTACAGTTATTAATAATAATCCACAGTCCATTAGTCCATGTGGACGTGGAGCATATGTCGGAGCATATGTTTGTGAATGTACTGCCAGGGTTATGCACCGCCACGAGGCCCAACACTGGAAATACTTTGACCTTAAATGGTATCACTTTCAGGGAAAATACTGTTGTGTGAAATAATTGTATGAAAGCAAAGTTTTTCTTCACAGCAATTCAGTTTCTTCTTCCATAAGAACACTGAGGTGGAGACTTTAAATGCTTTCTTCACAGCGTCTAGAAGACTTTTTTCTTCTTTTATATGGGTATCATTGTTATGACATGGACAGAGTTTTATATATATATATATATATATATATATATATATATATATATATATGGGTATTATTGTCATGAAATGGACAGGGTATATTTTTGTTTTTTATATGGGTATTGTTTTTGCTAAGTATATTACTGCTAAGAAATGGACAGTTTATTTTTTTTGTGCATTATTGTTATGGAACAGATAGTGTACTTATGTTTTTGATATGTGTATTATTGTCATTAAATGGACAGAGTTTATTTTTTGTTTTTTTTATATGAGTATTGTTATGAATTGGATATAGTTTATTTTTGATAAGCATATTACTGCTAAGAAATGGACAGTTAATTTTTTTGTGCATTATTGTTATGGAACGGATAGTGTACTTTTGTTTTTAATATGTGTATTATTGTCATGAAATGTACAGAGTTTATTTTCGTTTTTTAATGTGTATTATTGTCATGAAAAGGACAAAGTTTATTTTCGTTTTTGATATGGGTACTATTACTGCTATGAAAAGGACAGAGTTTACTTTAATGTGAAATGCTGCTGCAATATGGACAGTCTATCCTTGATATGTTCAGCAATTTTTGTGTTTTTTTTTGTAGGAATTTAGGGTAGGTTAAAGGATGGGGTGGGGGTGGGGGGATTATAAATTAAACTTCATCCCGCTCCTTTTTGAATGTTGGACTTTCTTTAATATAATCCTTTTGTTGTTTGGTTTTGATGGAAATTTGAAATAAATAAACAAACAAACAAACAAACAAATGACCCCACCCCCCAAAAAAAAAACAACAAAAAAACACAAAACAAAAAAAACTGTTGTTATTATTCTTGCCCTAATTTGCAGTTCGGATCCATGTAGCTGTTGTTATTTTGTAAATTTATTTTATTTCTGCCACATTCACAAATATTCACAAATAAATATGTAAACACAGACTCAACTTTAGATGTACATACGCTACCATCAAGTCAACATGACTTCCCTTAAGTCTGTGGTTCTTTCAGCAGAACAACGTCCTGGACTGTCCTGTTCAGTCCACACCTGTCTCCTCTGGACAATAAATAAACATCATGAAAAGAAGAATCAGACGACAGCCACGAAAACATAACAAGTCCATTTACCAAAGTGCAAGTATTGATGTTGTCCATTCACAAAAATGTCAAAGTGTATTAAAAAGGAAATAAAGCATAGTATCAAATATGTGATAACTTATTTATTTTTATTTTTTGCAGGCATAAAAATCGAACTTTCTTCATATTTACAACGCACTTATGTTGCTCCGTTAAAACACTTAAAATCTTTCCGGTGCACTTTTGTCACTTAAATGAAGATCCAACTAAATGAACATACACAGATATTTGAATTTTTATTGCATTTTAGAAAATGTTCCAACTCTTCTGGAAATGTTTGTAATTCTCCCAGAATCGAGACGTGAAGTAAAAAATTAAAAGATATTTAAGTTGAATGAATGTAGCCACAGATACATTAGTGTTGGGGCAGTGGTTTCCAACCTTTTCTACTCATGACCCCGTTTTAACATCACAAATTTCTACTGACCCCAGACATTCAAAACTGAGACTTTTTTTTTTTTGCTAAAATTAATTTGTTTTTGATCCTGTAATAGTTTTCTATACTATGTTTCAAATACAGGTTAGTTTTAGAGGACATTTAGTCTATATAATGTATATTATTTTGGACGGAGGCAGCAAATCCAGGTATAGATTACTGCACAAAAGGAGAATTGGATTTTCCTTGGTCAGGATATGTACAGTCAGTCCAGCTGTGATTTACAAGGCTGACAATTAATACTGAACAAACAAGAACTCAAACTATGAATTATGAAAGAGCTGCAGCATCTGAAACTGACCACAATGAACATTTGACAGATAAACAGAACCACAGTGCTGCAGTTTCACACTCACAGTTTGTCTGCTATGGATTGGGACCAAGGTTCTAATAGTTTTGGATTTTTCATTATAGTTCAGTTTTATTTAGTTTTGACTTTTTTTCTCTAATTCTGTTAGTTTTAATTAGTTTTTAGAGCAGGTTTGCTAGTTTTTATTAGTTTTCGTTATTTTCTAAATGCTTAGTTTAAGTTTAGTTTTTTTTTTTTATATCTTTTCTCTTTTTCACCGTCGAATTCAAATAAATCCCAGACAGGACTCTGCTGCTTTCTCCCAACTTTAGTCTACATGTTTCCAGGTAGAGTGGGAACGAGAAGACGACTGTAAACGACATGTGACGAGAAGTGACGGATCGTTAAATATCATATGGTGCCAGCGGCTAAAATTGCTTGAGGGAAATAAATAGATTTCATATCAATCCGACATTGACAAAGACGAAAACTAAGGGAATTTTATCCATAATTTTTATACATTTGAGTTAGTTTTGTGTGCACACAAAACAGTTTCAGTTAGTTATGTTTTTTTTTTTCTTTTAATTATAATTTTTATTCATTTCAGTTAACAAAAATGTTTTTACAATTTTAGTTTTAGTCATTTCGTTAGTTTTGTTAACAATAATAACCTTGATTGGGACTGTCTCTGTCAACTCACCACATATTTTGTATCAGTAAGTTGTTTTTCTTTTTTTGTTTTTTTTACCAATTAACCCGACTCCAAGGTTGAAAAACACTGTTAGGGCTTAAGTTAGAAAATATTGCAACGGCTTGAAACAACTCAAGTGCAGATTAAATACGGAATGTAATGCATTACATATTTTCAGAGAATATTTTCATAGAATGTGGGTAGTTTTTTCAGTCAGAGTTAGTCTAATATTTACAAAGTGATAACCAAGGGAGAACATTAATTAAGAACTTATAGGGAAGGCTGTGTGCAGTGTAGTATCAACAAAATGTGCCTTGGGGTTTGACTCTTAACATGATAACAAGATAAAGATGTGAGAAACAGAATATATAACCTAATGTTGAAAGTCATCCTCCAAAGACGACATCAGCCCGGTTCCAGACATAAATCAGCCAGCTCCACTTTCACTAACCACGCTTTTTATGCTTACTAAAATAATTTGATTAACACACTTCTGGAGCCTTAGGGAGCTGAGTAAGTGACTTCTGAATTTTGGAGGACTTCGGAGGAATACTTAATAAGGTAGATGAATGCTTTGATGTTATGTTCTGGACCTTGAATAAAGAACGATACATGACATGAACTTTTTGAGTCAATCCAAAAAAAGGACACATCTTCACTAAGCAACTTTCTTTTCTGAACTTTACATTAAGTCGGCCTGGCCAGGACTGAGTCTTTGTTCTACTAAAATCCATATGATCTGCATTTCAGTGAAGAATTCTGGATTAAAAGTGTACAATTGTTGAAGGTTCTTCCATCATGGATCCTCTCATCACAACGCTGAGCGGTTTTATTACCAACTCTGTGCTATTACCAAGACATCAACTTTCATGGACTCGTTAATCTCTTCCTCCTATCTCCTGGTGTGGGATACTGGGGTGACAGGAGGAGGAGGAGGAGAAGTAGGGGAAGGAGGAAGAGGAGGAAAAGAAGTAAGAGAAGCAGGAGAAGGAGGAAGAGGAGGAGGAGGAGGGGGGAGAAGGAGGTGGAAGAGAAGAAGGAGAAGGAGGATGAGGAGGAAAAGAAGCAGGAGGAGGAGGAGGGGAAGGAGGAAGGGAAGGAAGAGAAGCAGGAGAAGGAGGAAGAGGAGGAGGAGGGGGAGGAGAAGGAAGAGAAGCAGGAGAAGGAGGAAGAGGGGGAGAAGGAGGTGGAAGAGAAGAAGGAGAAGGAGGATGAGGAGGAAAAGAAGCAGGAGGAGGAGGGGAAGGAGGAAGAGGCAGAGGAGGAGGGGGAAGAAGAGGGGAGGGGGGAAGCAGGAGAAGGAGGAAGAGAAGTAGAGGAAGGAGGAAGAGGAGGGGGAGATAGAGGAGCAGGAGGAAGAAGGGGAGGAGGAGAAGGAAGAGGAGGAGAAACAGGAGGAGGAGTCTGACATCCATGCTTCCTCCTGTCATCCTCCCCAGATCCATTGGAGGTTGGTCCTCTGTCATTAATGCTGATTAAACCTGATTCATGTGAAGACAAGGAGCGACTGTTTGAACTAAAACAGGCCTGGGTTAAAAATTACACTCTAAAAAATAATAAGTCGGCTCAACATAAAAAAATGATGTAACATTTTCCACAAATCTTTTTAAGTTATGTCAACTTGGCCATAATTGCTTAAATGCCACAAGACTTCTCTAGTTCGGTAAACTCTATTACTTCAGTACAAACAACATGATTTGATTATTACTCTACAAGCTTAATTAAGTCGAACCAACTTAATTTTAATGGTGTAAAAACTCCTCCCTTCAGTTAAACTGACTTACTGTTTTACTTTTATTCTACTCAAAAATGTCCATACAAGTAGTTAGCTTAATTTTGTGAGTTGGCCTAACTTATCTCTGTACATCAGAACAAATTCCACATAGTAATTCCAGTTAAATGATCATACGTATTATTTCTTGTGATGTGACGTTCATGAACGAATCGAATCCTTTGAACGGCTCTTTGAAATGAATGATGGGAACAGAGTCTTTGTAAAGAGCCGTTCATTTTATTTTTTATTTTTTTATTAATAACAGTGATTAATCACTGTTGTTTTTTGTGCAGTTTTTTCCGTATGTTTACACACATTTATTGTTCTTGTTCTGAGGGAAAATGCACTACAGTTGTTAAGGTATTTAAGTAACTGCAATGATAAATGGCTTTTGTGTTTTGTGCATTTTTTCTGTATGTTTACTAACATACTGTTCTTGTTCTGAGAATTGCACTATAGTTCAGGTATTTAAGTAACTGCAGTGATTAATCACTGTGGTGTTTTGTGCAATTTTTTCCATATGTTTACACACATGTATTGTTCTTGTTTCGAGGAGAATAAAATGTTATTTCAGAAGAAAATGTTTTATTTTCTTCTTTATTTTTAGGTGACAGACTAGTCCACATAATGTACCATGATGTTTTTTGTCCAATTCCATCATTTGCCTAATGTCACCTCTCATGTCATGGATTTAGCCCACACATTTGAACTAACTATTCTTTTTTACGGTAAGATAATATTTACTGCCGCGCCAATTTAACACCTTTAAAATGTAATGTCAATCATCACATGCAGCCTATTTAGTCATGAAAGCATTGGTGTTTCAAAATAATGCAAAAAACACATAAAAGAGCCAGACTTTTGAACGGCTCCTGATTGAACGACTCCCTTCAAAGAGCCAAAAGTCCCATCACTAATTATTTCTCTATGCATCTCAATTACTAGATCTGTCTGTATGTTGAGATCTCAAATGTACACAATACTTTTGTCCCCATTCTATTACAAACAATATATTTGTTAAGCAGTGAGGAGCTACACTGAACATTATGACTACAGTTGTTAATAAACAGGAAAGGCCTGGTTTGGCCTGTGGTTCTGACTCATGGTGCAGTTCTATAAAAATACAAAAATAAACACAAAAAGGCCAATAAACATTAGCATGCACACATTAACTCAAAATTAATGCCAACACCACAACCCTGCTGAACCTCTGCACATAAAATAACACATTTTCAACAATATACCCAATACCCACAATGCAATGTGGCAAACACGCCACAATATATACTACAATTTTAAATTAGAAAAGAGCAAAATGTGTATTATTCAGTCCTTGAATAATTAAAACTACTGTTGTGGAAACAAAGCTAAATTCTATCGAGCCTTAAAGTTTGGTAAAGTTCTGAGCAAAATCATGTTTCTCTGTTTTTTTTCTGTACTTCCCTCCATTTCTTGTGGTGGGCGTGGTCTGTCAGCAAAACATGTCCAGGAACGTCAGATTTGTACTCAACTTTTACAGGAAGATTACAAGATTTTTAAGTTGTACTAACTTAACCCTTTCATGCATTAATTATGAGAACCTTAGTTAAGATTTTTTTCTTGAGTGTTTTTATTCCTCCATAGGCATGAATAAAACAATGTGATCAAGGTTTTTTCTTTTTTTTTTCATGGAGTTACAAAAATGTCCATGCATTTAATTTTTGAAGTAAAGAAATGTGTTTAAAACCCAATATCAGAAAGTGATATGAAAACAATGAAATAAAATAAAATCTGATGTTTTCTCACATTTTAACATATTCTAATGCTAGTTATTACTCTTTTCATGGAGATAATATGCAAAAAAAAAAACAAAAAACAAAACACTTTTTTTTCTAACAGATAATTATTTCCACTCAAACATGTTATTGCAGATCAGGTTTATCTAGAACAGTACAGTTACAGTAATGGTCTGAATGTCAGTGTATTATTATGGGATGTTGCATAAGTGTCCACTGTGTTGACTGATATGGAACTAAAACAACAAAACCCATGAATATACAAGAGAACAGCTGGAGAAGAACTGTCCACTGGAGTGACCACTGCGCATGAAAGGATTAATATACTTCTTTGTTAAGTTAAAGGTAGAAATGTCTGTTCAAAATCCATATGTTATTAAGTTAAGACTTTCTCTTATTTTTCATTTAGACCAACTTAATAAAATAACTTATCAACTGATTACAATGTGTACATGTAACAAACTTAATTTTTTAAGCAGAAAAAGCTCTTGATTTTAAGCATAACTTACTAACCCCATGAATCATTTCTTCGTGTAGAAGTGAATGGAACTGGATGTAGATTCTCTTCACTTAGATACACTCACACTGGCATGATTTCTGTTTTTTTAGGAGTTTACATGACGCCTGGGAATCTGAAATATTCACACACATTATAGATAATACATGTCATGTTCCTTGATCCGGTGGAACTGTACACTGTGCATCACAAAGACAAGAAATGGAGCTCCATACGCTGTTGGAACATTGTTTTTCTACTGTCAACTGATTTGCAAGAAATAAACACCAGTGAAAGCCTGTGGGAGCATATGCTATTATCAAACATCTACAATTCACTGGAATGACAGGGTGGCACCGAGCCAGCTGTGGAGAACTGGGACAGCACATGGAGCTGAGTTCAGTCCATCCAAAGCCACAGATCCAAGATAAAACAAGGGTTCGACCTGTTCTGTCAACACACCGCGAACATTCCACTTCATAAACAGGCAGCGTCACCTTCTATGGAACAGACAGCTTCAGCAGCACATTCACAGTCCCATTAAAGAGTGAGGAACAGCACGGCAGCAAAAGACGACACAAACATTCGAATATTCATGTTTAAAGTAAAAGCATTATACTACACTGACCTGTGGGGAAACACTGGGTCTAGATGTGGTCGTTTTGAACTGACTTATGTGAACAGATATTGGTCTATATTTAGTGCTGACATAAAAATTGTTGGTCAATCATTCTTTAAAATTTAAACAACGATTAATATATGAATACTGATACCTAGAGACTGAAGTGAGTAAATGCATCGTTCCTGATATGAACATCATTTCCCATCATGCAGCGTGGTACTGCGCTTCCCATCAATTGTCTCCTGACATGCAAAGGCTGCTTCCTGTCCCTCCCCCTGGAAACTGCTTAGCAACGAGAATTATATCAGCCCCTCCTGATTTAAAAAAAAAAAAAAAAAAAAAAGGAATAACATATTTAATGTGGAGATGGAACTATTCTACAACTGTATATCTATATACATCTATAAACCCTTGTCATTGTATATATCTATATACATCTATATATCCCTGTTGTTGTATATCTATATACCCCTGTTGTTGTATATCTATATATACATCTATATACCCCCCGCTGTATATATCTATATACATCTATAAACCCTTGTCATTGTATATCTATATATCCCTGTCGTTGTATGTCTATTTACATCTATATACCCCGGTTGTTATGTATCTATACACATCTATATATCCCTGTTGTTATATATCTATATACCCCGCCCTCTGGTTAATGTTGCAGTGTGGAAGGGAAGCTGTAGATCCTGGTGTAGAGTAACAACAACAACAATAATAATAATAATAATAATAATAATAATAATAATAATGGATTAGATTTCTATAGCACTTTCCTGGACACTCAAAGCGCTCCAGTATTCACTGGCTCTCCCGTTCTCCCTCTGGTGCTGGTAAAGTACATCTGTATCCACAGCTGCCCTGGGGCAGACTGACAGAAGCGTGGCTGCCAGTTCGCGCCTACGGCCCCTCCCACCACCACTAAACATTCATACGCATTCATACACCAGTGTGAGGGTCCAGTCATGTGTGATGGAATCTGTAAAGTGATGACTGATGACACCGTACCTGTCCGAAAACAGCTGTGGGTGTCTGGAGTCTATGGTCACTGGGTAGATTTTCTACTGCTGAGTTCAGACATCGAGTACAGTAGGGCTGCACGATTAACTGATTTTAAATCAAAATTGGATTTTTTAATTAGGATGGTTTTTAAAAAGGGAAATCGTCAAATCGATTTCATCTCTCCCATCCCTCCAAGCCGTGCCTACAGGCTACCGTAGGCTCCTCCTCCAGGCTGCTATAGGCTCCTCCTCCGGGCTACTGTAGGCTCCTTCTCCAGGCTACCGTAGGTTCCCCCTCTGGGCTACCGTAGGCTCCTCCTCCAGGCTGCTATAGGCTCCTCCTCAGGGCTACCGTAGGCTCCTCCTCAGGGCTACAGTAGGCTCCTCCTCCAGGCTACCGTAGGCTCCTCCTCAGGGCTACTGTAGGCTCCTCCTCCAGGCTACCGTAGGCTCCTCCTCAGGGCTACCGTAGGCTCCTCCTCCAGGCTGCTATAGGCTCCTCCTCTGGGCTATTGTAGGCTCCTCCTCCAGGCTACCGTAGGCTCCTCCTCCAGGCTGCTATAGGCTCCTCCTCCGGGCTACCGTAGGCTCCTCCTCCGGGCTACCGTAGGCTCCTCCTCCAGGCTGCCGTAGGCTCCTCCTCCGGGCTACCGTAGGCTCCTCCTCCGGGCTACCATAGGCTCCTCCTCCTATCTGTGACTGCGGTCTTTCACAGAAGTTTGTGTAATGACCACGGACCTTAAATCTGTGACGGACCTGCAGTACTGATACCAGTGTAAGCCGTGGTTTCAGGCATGGATCCTCCAGTTCAAACAGAACTGCATGAGGATCACACATCTCACATTGTCCACTGCAGATCCAAACCGTACAGTCTTCTTCCAACCTGGGTCTGGGTCAGGGGGTCAGCAGCCTCAGCAGAGGAGCCCACACAACCCTCTGCCCAGACCAGTGTTGGGCAAATTACTTTAAAAAAGTAATTAGTTATACTTACTAGTTACTGACCCAAAAAAGTAAATGAATTAGTAACAGAATTACTCCTTCAGGAATGTAATTAGTTACCACAGAAAGTAATTAATGCGGGACTTTTTTGAAAAACCTTCAAATATGTAAATGAAAACTGATTATTGAGTGTGTTTCACAGGTCAGTTGCATAGAGTAGAACAGCACAGACGGTACCTCATTTAACTACATATTTATTGGCGTGTGAACAAAATTAAAGACATTATCCCTGAAATGATAAAGCAGTGTCATCCTTTGTGGGTTCTACTGCCTCTCCTTCTTATCCTTTGGCAAATTTGAGTTAAGGAAGACAAGTGATCGAACGTTTGCGTCTTAAGGCGACTTCTCTGATAATATTAGTCCCGTCTTAGAGAAAATACTCATTCAGATGGAACCGATGTTCCCACTGAACAGAGCTTCTACACCATGACTTCAGTAAAACTGGGGTCCACCAGGGCCCGGCTTTTCCACCACATAAGGGGATCTGCATTTACAGGAAGAAGATGCTCTTCCAGTTACTGTACTTTCTGGACTATAAGATGCTACTTTTTTCTCGTTTTGAACCCTGCGGCTTATACAGCGATGCAGCTCGAGTATAGATTTATACGGGCTAATGGCCACCAGGGGGCGCTCTGGCAGGAAGCACAAAAGTGAGAGACAGGTGGAAGAGGTGATGCGTAGAGGAGAAGTTTTAATCATAACTTTTAACAATCATTTTGCGTGTCATGCACAAACCCTCATGGAAAACACACGAAGAAATGCATATGATGCAGCTTTGAAGTTAAAACCAATCAATGCGTCTGTCTAAGAAGGAAATAGAGCTACAGCACAGAAGTGTCAGCGAGCAACAATGGAGGAGAGACTGAGAAGGAGTGTGACAGAGCTGAGGATGTTCAACTCCAACACTGAAGAAGACGACTGCAGTGGTTTAATGAGCAGAAGGAAGATGAAGATACAGATCCATGACTTCTGGGTTTTTTAACCAGCCGTGTTCCTGTCGTTTTACTGCCGTGTTACAGGCACTGTTTGGAAAAAAGCAGTTAAGGTATGAAAATAAATATTTAAATAATCTTTCTGTTGAACATCTTTCTGTGCAAATATCTCATGTCACAACGTGGACACCTGCGGCTTATAGTCAGGTGCGACTTAAAGTCAGCCGCGGCTTATATTCTGGTGTGTCTTATAGTCCAGAAAGTATGGTAGTCCCGCATCTCCCCTTTTTTCAGCTGTTCAGATCTCCTCCTCCCTGACCCAGCGGTAAATGTCTTCAGTCCAGTCAGTCGGACTTACTGATAACTCCTCTCCTAAATTAGCTGTGCACGTAGCTGCGTTCAAGTGAATGGGCTGTGCTGCGGACAACTCAAATTCGGAGATGTAATTAATCATTTATGTGAAGGCAGTGTGGACAACTCAGACTCATGGACACACAGGTGACACATGAAGGCAGTGTGGACAATCTGAATATAAGAACGGCTCGCAAACGAACGGCTCGCAACGAATCGGTTCTTATTGTTCACTGAAAAGAGCCGTTCAAAAGACTAGACTCGTCCGCGAACGTCACACCTCTCGTGCCTGGCTGAGCGAGCCAGGACGGATAAAAGCTGTTAGATATGTGCAAAGTGACGCACCACATTTTACTGTCGGTAACGGTGTTGTAACATTTCAAATAGCAATTCATTAGATTACCCGTTACTGGAAAATAATAGTGGCGTTAGTAATGTCATTATGTTTAACACCGTTATTCCCAACACGGGCCCAGACTCATCCCCCAGCCCCAGGGGAACCCAGAGGTGTTCCCAGACCAGACCACAGATATAACCCCTCCAGTGTGCCCTGGTTCGGTCTCTTCCACACACAGATCCCCCAGTTTAAACAGAACCACATGGGGATCAGTCATATTGTGTGGTCCACACACACACACACGCACACACACACACACACACACGCACACACACACGACTGATGCCTGTCACTGACTTACACTGGTAGAACTTCTGTGGGCTCATCACTGATACCATCACAGATTTGAGGTACGGAGCAGTGCCTTCCATTGTGGGCGGCTCATCAGAATGACATACTGACTTCTGTTGTCTTTTGTAGTTTTACCCAGAAACTGAAATTGAGTTTTTAGAGGGAAAAATTGGGATTTTATTTTTGGCCAAAATCGTGCAACCTTAGAAAAGAGTGGAATTCTTATTTCCTCTCAAACCGCTTGAATTACATAAGCTGAAAGGGAATCATACCATTTTTGTGAAGCAACACAAAAACAACAAACACTAGACCCTGAAGAACTGAACGGTCTGAACACTGTGTCTTTTATGGCAGCAGCAAAAGAAGAATGAGACGAATTTGGTGAAATGTGGGACATGAATAAGATCTGAATTGCAATGATGAGGTAGTTAAGGATAATAAGAATACTATTGTAAAAATGTACCAAAGCAATCAAGGATAGTCAAAAATATGTATTAAACTGATCTGTAAATCATGTGTAGTTGTGCCAGGTACACAAAAACCACTGTCCTCCTAAAAGTAAAAACAGACATGATGAACTGGAGGAACTGTTTAAATAGAGACCTGTTTATTAGTGAAATACTCAGATGAAAGCCTGAAAGAAAAATGATAGATATGATAATTATTCATTAGTAAGTAAGGATTAAGATTAATTGACTAATAAGAAAATAATCACGACACTAATCAAAAAATAATTATTAGATTAACAGGTTAAAAATGACTGTTAATTACAGCTGGGGTGCACCAGCTCATCTAATATATTTTATACCATACACATACTGACACATACAATATATTATATATTATATACAACATACAACACATCTACACATGGATTAGTGTCTGCACATATGAAGGTACAGGGGTGTATCATGTAGCTTTAGTTCAGCCCACAGACATGGAACAGGGGAACAGTTAGTCCATAGTCCAAAGGTCAAAGGTCGGTCAGTGGATCTGTTGGTAATTGGATTTTCTTTTCAGAAACAAAAGAAAAAAAACTAGTGGTTCATTGAATTTCGTTTTAAAATATTGGAATTAAAATAGAATTTCAAGGTGTTTTTCTTTTTCAGTGTCAAAACAGATAAACCACATTTAAAAAACAGATTGATTTTCGTTTTTTCTTTCTAATAACAGAAAAAAAGTTACTGCCTGACAGAAATGGAAAAACGGACCAAAAATGCCTGTTTTTTTTTCATTTTCTGAGACCGAATGTTGTCATTTTCAAGGAAAGAGTGCCAAAGATTCTTATGAACAATACGTTTGCATGAATCTTCTAGTTCGTATGAAATCTGGAGTTTGTAGACATTCGTGGAGGGAGCATGTATAAGATGTCCAGATTTCATACAAACCCATTGTTCGTAAGAATCTTTGTGACCGAGGCATTAGCGCTCTGTCCTTGAAAATGACATCTGGTCTCAGAAAATGAAAAAAACAAACAAAAAAACAGCCATTTTGGGTCCGTTTTTCCATTTCTGTCAGGTAATAACTTTCTTTTTTTGTTATTAGAAAGAAAAAACAACATTCAATACGTTTTTTTAAATTTGGTTTGTCTGCTTTGACACTGAAAAATAAAAAAATTTAAATTGAAAATCAATTTTAATCCTTCTATTGTAAAGTGAAAATCAATTAACCACTAGTTTTTCTTGTTTCTAAAAAGAAAATCCTGTTACCAACAGATCCACTGACCAATAGCGCCCTGTCCTTGAAAATGACAACATCTGGTCTCAGAAAATGAAAAAAAAAAAACAAAAAAACAAAAACAGCAATTTTTGTTCTGTTTTTCCATTTCTGTCACATAATAACTTTCTTTTTAGTTCTAAGAAAGAAAAAACAACAATCAATATGTTTTGGTTTTTTTTTTTAAATTTGGTTTATCTGTTTTGACACTGAAAAATAAAAACTCCTTGAAATTCAATTTTAATTCTTCTGTTTTAAAGTGAAAATCAATTAACCACTAGTTTTTCTTTTGTTTTTAAAAAGAAAATCCAATCACCAACAGATGCACTGACCAATAGCGCCCTGTCCTTGAAAATGACAAAATCTGGTCTCAGAAAATGAAAAAAAAACAAAAAACATTTTGGTCTTTTTTTTTTTTTTTTCATTTCTGTCAGGTAGTAACTTTCTTTTTAGTTCTTCAAAAGAAAAAAATGAAAATCAATCTTTTTTTTTTTTTTTAATTTGTCTATGTATTTTGACACTGAAAAAATAAAAACTCGTTGAAATTCAATTTTAATTCTTCTATTTTAAAATGAAAATCACTTAAGCACTAGTTTTCTTTTTGTTTCTAAAATGAAAATCCAATTACCAGCAGATCCACTGACCAAGGTCACAGTGTGAATGTTGACTAGAGGATGTCCTTCAGCGTTGGCTCTGGCTGCTGTGGAGTCTGGACACCAGTGAACGCCTGAAGCTCTCCATGTTGTTCTGTGGTCGGATCAGCTGGTGGATGAATCTGTGATCAGAGTTCATCATAGAGGGTTTTCCAGTCAGGACCCTGGGCGTCCAGACTGCCTGGGTCCAGCTCAACCACAGAGCTAACCTCACAGCTTAGTCAGTCTGATGCCATCAACACCCCCCCCCCCCCAATCCAGAACCATGCCCTAGCCAATGTCTTCAAATCCTCATCTGTTGAACACGAATCCAGGGTTTTAGCCTCTGAAGTCCACACTTGTACATTCTTTCCCTACTTAGGCCTGACTCAGAGCAGCTTCATTATGTTGTTTTACAGTGATATTATTTGATTTTACAGTCATTTGAATCAAATAATCATCATAATAATAATAATTTGCTAATTGCTGAAGTCTAGCGAGGTAATTAGTACAAAAACAAAAAAAGAAAATAAAATGACAGTATATCAGTTTAATATCAACCCATAAAGACCCAGTGGTACTTTTGTGGCAGTTCCCAAATGAATTTAACATTTCTTCTGTAATTTATCACCATTGATTGTAATATTATCCTGCTTATTTTGCATTTTTTTCCCCAGTATAAATCAGTTATTTTCCTTTATTTAATTCGATGATAATATAGATGTTCAGATTAAAGTTGAGGGTTATTGTATCAAAAACAGAGAAAACTGAAGAAAAAGTGACTTTATCAGCAAAGATGTCAATAACTGAACATAAACCCAGTGTGTCCATCCACTGTCATTGATCCAACTCCATGGGTTTTACTGGTGAATCAATGTTGGAGAAGATGACGCTGTTTCCACGGTAACTATGGAGCCTCTGAACGTCCAAATCGGTCACTTATTTTGCAAGTACTTTATTCATTTTGTTCATTTTTATCATTTTTATTCACTTTATTTATTATTTTACTTGTTTTGTTCATTTTGTTGCCTCTTATTTTTTTCTTCAATTTTCTTCAGTTTGTGGCTTATTTTGTCCATGTAACTTATTATTTTGTTGATTTATGATTAATTTTTGTTCATTTTATTGATCACTTTGGCTGTCTTTGTTCATTTTGTTGCTCATTTTATACTTTCTATGTTCATTTTAGTACATTTTTTGCTTATTTTTTTCATGTTATTATTTCGTATGTTTTTTAATTCATTTATGTTGATTTTATTTAACATATATAGATATAAACCCAGTGTGTCCATCCACTGTCATTGATCCAACTCCATGGGTTTTACTGGTGAATCAATGTTGCAGAAGATGACGGTGTTTCCACAGTAACTACAGAGCCTCTGAATGTCCAAATGGGTCATATCTGATGACCGTGAAAAGATGAACTGTATTTTACACCAATTATTGACATGTATTGATAGGATTAATAGATCAACAGGTATTAAACAGGACAGCACATGGTGTACATGTTGAAAAAGCAATAACAACAACAACATAGCAGTGAATAAATATTAGTTTCAGAAAGGCACACCAGAAACTGGGAAGGTTAACACTGTTGGAATATTAATTTTTATGATACAAATAAAGACACGCCCCCTGATCTAATCAGACAGATGCAAAACAATTCGATTGTTAAGATTTAAGATAGCCATTTTTGTTTGCACCTCAATTAAAGCAGTTTTCAGTGAGCAGTGAACAGTGTGATTAAAAAAGCTGTTTATCTTCAGTAAATCAGGTGCATTAAACTGGAATCATTTGAATAAACTCATCCTTCTTTTTATTTTTTGCTCACTGGCAGATAGCTCTTAAAATACATATTCAGCAGGTATACATCAAATAAACATGAAAGTCACAGAAAATGTTTCTAATAAGTTAGAGTGCAGACAGTGTGCCCTGCTGTTGGAGTACATGGGGGGGGGGGGAGTCAAAGCTACAAACGTGACTGGTGTTGGTTCGGCTGCATATTAAGTATGTTTGTATTACTGCTGCTTTGAAAAGTTTTGAAATGTCATTTGCAGTTCGACTAGCTTTAATATATTACATGTTGATGAAGTTGAGTCTCCACTTTTCCAAAGTCCTACGATGGTGGAGGAGCTGGATGTGCATGTGTGGATCTGACACCAGTGGGGCTGGTGGACGTCATCATATACACTTCTGAAAGGGTTGTTTAGGACTTGAACAGTGCTCTATTCCACTAACAACAGTAGAATAAAATAGAATAGCTCTTCCCACTGGGATGTGCGGACTGCAAACACACACCAGACCTCAGTGGAATGTGGAATAACTCAACACATGTGCCTCATGACTGGCATGACAATTAGAGCATACATGTGTATGTTTACATGTGTACTTTTGTACACTTTTTATTCTACTCTTATATGTTCACCTTGTTCATATCTCTATTTTATATTACTATGTTTATTGTCCATGTTTGTACATATTTCTATTGCCCACTACCATATTTCCTATTTTCTAATATGTATCTATATTTATATTATATGTATGGTCCACTGTCACTGGTACAGACAACCTGCAATTTTGTTGCACAACCTATGTAATGACATAAAGCCTGTTATGTTCAGTTCCATTCCGTTCTACTCTATTTTCTATTCTATTCTATTCTATTCTATTCTATTCTATTCTATTCTATTCTATTCTATTCTATCCCATTCTATTCTGTTCTGTTCTACTCTATTCTGTTCTATTCTATTCTATGCTATTCTATTCTATCCCATTCTATTCTGTTCTGTTCTACTCTATTCTGTTCTATTCTAGTCTGTTCTATTCTAGTCTGTTTTGTTCTATTCTATTCTATTCTATTCTATTCTATTCTATTCTACTCTAATGAGTCTTTTTTCAGATAAGTGAGCCTTCCGTTTACATTTCTCGGTATTTGTACGGTGACTGAATCTAAGCCAGTCCTCTAGAACTGACCCGACCCACAAAAACCATCCTGACACCCTGGACTGGTGTGTACATGCTGGTATCCATGGCACCGACAGGAAAGAGACAAGGGCTGAAAAGCTCTTTAAAAAAATGATAGACTCCACCTGTTTGGAACAGGATTGAAAGCTACAGCTTAAAGACAGGGTATGATGATGATGATGATGATGATGATGATGATGATGATGATGATGATGATGATGATGATGATGATGATGATGATGATGATGATGATGATGATGATGATGATGATGATGATGGTGATGATGATGATGGTGGTGATGATGGTGGTGTGTACATATTCTGAGCTGCAACTCAATACAATACACATTCTGAGGACATGCAAAATCTTGTTTAACTTGTTAAAACAGAGGTACAATCTGTCCCCTTACAACAATACCCCTTCAGGAGTACACTATATTTAAAGGATCTATTTGTTTACTGTCTCCCAGTCCTTCTCCACAGAGAACTGAATCCTTGAAGTGCTCTTCAAAGCTGCCACACTCACCTGATAATTATAGAGGTTTTGGAGCTCCAACAATTGCAGCGTCATTGTGTAACTTTAGTGTTTTGACACATTACTCCAATTTCAAACTGACAACAAATCAGCCGATGGAGGCAGCAGAAAACAAAAAAAGTGGTACATTTGCAAGTTTTCTCAAATGAATCCAGCCTCAATGAAATCCAATGAAATAATGGCTTCAGTTTACTGAGGTTTGGCAGACTGTGACTGAAGGGCAGGTGGGCGGAGCCATTCTTATTAGAAAACCATTAACCCATAAAGACCAAAAACAACCACTGGTGACTAAATCATCTACCAATATGAAATGTTTAATACCTGTTAATCCACTAATCCTATTAATCCATGTCAATAATTGGTGTAAAATACAGTTCTTCATCTTTTCACGGTCATCAGATATGACCCATTTTGGACGTTCAGAGGCTCTGTAGTTACTGTGGAAACACCGTCATCTTCTACAAAATTGATTCACCAGTAAAGCCCATGGAGTTGGATCACTGACAGTGGATGGACACACTGGGTTTATGTTCAGTTAATGACAGATTGGACTGAAAAAGACAGTTTTTCTTCAGTTTTCTCTGTTTCTGATATTATGACAGTTAACTTTAATCACAGCTTTTATGAACATCTACATCAGGGGTGTCCAAACTCATTTCTTTCAGGGGCCACATTCAGCCCAATCTGATCTCCAGTGGAATGGACCAGTAAATAATGGGCATAGTAGCCTTTAAAACAATGACAACTCCAATTCTTTAATGCAAAAAATAACATAAATTATGAAAAACATTACATTTTACAAATTATCATAACAAAAAGGATGTGAATAAGCTGAAATAACTAAAATTTCTGAAGAAAAATTAGAAAAATTTGATCAATATAACGCCTCAACATATGATTTCTACATGTGCATTACAGATCAGATCTACCAAGACACAAAACTGGCAAAATTTGTTAAATTGCACTTACTTTTCTTTAGACATTTAAAGTGGTTCATATTTGTTCATGTTGTTGACATTTTATTATTAAAGGATATCAGAATTTTATGTTCTTTGCAGTAAATCAAAGAGAAAAAAATGGTGTGTTGCCATTATTTATAGGCATAATGTCATATTATTTTTTTCACAATCAAACCAAGAGGGACACTCAGAGTCATTAATTCTAGGTTATTATGCTATTATTTTCAAGTTTGATGCCCTGACTGTTAGTATCTTCTGCCCTTTGCAAATTCATCCTGTGGGCCGGATTGGAACTTTTGGTGGGCTGGTTTTGGCCCCGGGCCACATGTGTGACACCTGTCATCTACATGATCAGTGAATTAAATATGGGAAAATACTTGATTTTTATTGAAGAAACAAAAAATACAGAAGGTAACATTATACTAATGGTGATAAATCACTTGAGAAAGGTTAAATAGATGAGAAAAATTCATTTGGGAACTGCCTCAAAAGTCACACTGGGTCTTAATGAGTTAATGTGCTCAGTCTGTATCATCATGATACTGTTGACCACAACAAGTTGCAAACTGAAAAAAATTATGTAAAATGCTATTGTTGGGAGTGAAAGAAATGTCAGAGTTGTGTCAAAACAATGTGTCAGACCTGTGAACAGGATCTAACGAACCAAGCATTAACACTTTGATAATCTGCACTGACTCTTATAAAGGTTCCAAGTATAAACACAACAACTGCTGTGGCCATTATCACAGTTTTCTTTTCATAATTTCTTGTTTGTTCTTCTTATTTGTCTTGGGTCAATGGGCTGAAACTGCACCGAAAATAATACAGAAAAGACGAAAAAGAATAAACTATTTTTTCCACTTCAGATCTTTGATTCCTTTACCTTACGAACTAGGACTATCACTTCTTATTTGCGAAGGCATTTCTCATTATTATTCCATTATTCTATTCACGGGGAAATAAAAGCAGATAATAACCTGCTGAAATTAATTATAAATGTGATTAAACAGCAGTTGGGACAAAGCGACCTTTGTTGGGATCTGAAATAATTCCCTTTGCCAAACCACTTAGTGAGGCCAGCATCAAAGGAACTTCAAATACATCATGGAACAAAACAAGAACAGTGGGTCGCTGAGTGAGTTTATCTTCACGATTGAAACCACTGGTGTTCCTTTGGACCATGAAATTGTCATTTGTTCTGCAAGCGTTACATCAAATGAGAGTTCAGGACCACTCCAGGACTGTTCATCACCGCTGAGCTCATTTTAGCTGCTTATCTGACAGAATCTCCATGGATAATTATATTTACCTCAGACACAGGTAGAGAAAGCACATGCTAATTGAGGCTGTCTCCATGAAACACAAGACTTCACAGTTTCTTCTTACAACACATCTAAATGAAAACTCACAATAAGGCGCTGCAGATTCATCATGCAATATGAATATTCACAGGTCTTTTCAAAATAAAATGAGCATTTGTTTTGAGAATTTCACCGTATTTTCCTCTGAGAGCTTTCCAGTGGTCTGCATGACGGTGTGCGTGTGAACAGCATTAAGCAAAAAATAATGCAACCAGCATGAGAGATTACATTCTGTGACTTAAAACCGTTAGAAAGGGAGAAAAGACGACCAGGCAGAGGGGATTACTCTGGACTGGAATGGGGAAGCGGCTGAATACAGTTGTAGGGGGAGGTGGAAGAGGAAGAGGAGGAGGAGGAGGGAGGAGGGGGAGGAAGAGGATGAGCAGGGGGAAAAGAGGAGGAGGAGGAAAAGAGGCGGAAGAGGAGGAGTAGGAGACGGGGAGGATGAGGAGGAAGAGGAGGCGCAGGAGGAAAAGAGGAGGAGGAGGAAAAAGAGGAGGAAGAGGAGGAGTAGGAGATGGGGAGGAAGAGGAAGAGGCAGGAGCAGGAGGAAAAGAGGAGGAGGAAGAGGAGGAAAAAGAGGAGGAAGAGGAGGAGGAGGGAAGAAGCACGAGGAGGAAGAAGAGCAGGAGGAGGAAGAAGAGAAGGAGGAGGAGGCGGAAGAGCAGAAGGAAGAAAAGGAAAAAGAGGATGTAGTAGGAGGCGGAGGACGAAGAGGGGGAGGAAGTAGGAGAGCAAGACGAAAAGAGGATGAGGAAGAGGAGGAAAAGAGGGGGAAGAGAAGGAGGAGGAAAGAAGAGAGAGAGGAGGAGGAGGGACGATCAGGAAGAGGAGGAGGAAGAGGCGGGGGTGCAGGGCGACATTGACAGTGTAGCACCAGCAGCAGCACTAGCAGGAGACTCAGGTCAGAACAGGGGGTGGCAGGGGCAACATGTTGTTCTAAAAAGACAGAGAACAGAGAGAAAGTAGCAGACGTAAAGATTAAGACACAGAACGAGGAAGGAAGGTGGAGAAAAGGAGGGGAGGGAGGTCAAGTACAACCAAAGCCGAGATTTCATCTTGCAAACAACAAACAGAGCCGGGCCTTTGCAACCGACAGCATCTGGCCTGTGATGCACTCTGCACTGGGCACTGAGCAGAGGGGAGGGGGGGGACAGCCAGAGAGGAGGAGGAGGAGGAGAAGAAAAAGAAAAAGGGAGAGAAGGAGAAGAAGAGGAAGACGACGAAAGAGGAGAAGAAGAAGAAGACAAAAGCAGGAAGAGGAAAAAGGAACAGCGAAAGAGAAAATGAAGGAAGAAGGAGGAAAGAGAAGACAAGAAAGAGGCAAAAAGGGAAATAGGGCAGAAAAGGAGAGAAAAAGAAGGGTTAGAAGGAGAAATGAAGGAGACGAAGAAAACGGAGAGGAAAGACAAAAAAAGAGGGGAAGAAGAAGACAATGAAAAGTGGATGAAGAGAAGAAAAAAAATGAGAGAAGAAAAAAGGAGAGAAAAAAGAAGGAAGAAGGAAAAATGAAGAAAAAAAGGAGAGAAGAAAAAGGAGGAGAAAAAGAAAAGGAGAAGAAGGAGAAGAAAAAGAAAAAAAGAAAAAAAAAAAAAAAGAGAGAAGAAAGAGAAGAAAGGGAGAAAAGAAAAAAGAGGGGAAGAGAAGAAGAAGGAAAAGAAAGAAAAAAAGAAAAAAAGAAAAAGGAAGAAGAGAAAAAGAAGGGAAGGGAAAAAGAAAAAGAGAGAAAAGAGAAGAAAAGAGAGAAAAGAGAAGAAAAGAGAGAAAAGAAAAAGAAAAAAAAAAGAAAAAAGAAAAGAGGGAAAGAAAAGAAAAAGAAAAAGAGAGCAGAAAGAGAAGAAAAAAGAAGACGAAGAAGCAGAAGAAAAAAAAGAAGATGAAGTAGAAGAAGACAAAGAAGAAAAAGAAGAAGAAGACGAACAAGAAGAAGAAGAAGATGAAGAGGAAGAAGCCATCTGCATGAGAAGCATCAAGGACCCAGAGGCGTATGGAACAGCCACTTGATGACGCTACTTGTTTTGCTCCACGTTGTGGGTAAAGGGGTGGAGGAGGAGGAGGAGGAGGAGGAAAAATAGGAGGAGGAGGAGGAATAGGAGAGGAGGGAGAGGAGGAGGAAGAATAGGAGGAGGAGGAGGAGAGGGAGAAGGGGGAGGGCGGCGGAGGGGGAGGAGGGGGAGGCGGCGGAGGAGGTGGGGTTTAATGAAGGAAACGGGGGGGTCTGTAGCGATAGCATGCACACAGGCTGCAGGTAGTATATGTAGCCAGGCTTTGAACGCCAACTAAAAATTAACAAAAGGAATGTAATTAAAGAAATACAGAACATAGAATGAAGCTGTACACCCAGCAGGCGTCCAGCCAGCCAATTGGAATAAAACCAGGATGGAGAAAGACAGGATTTGGGCTCAGGTCGAATGAGGCAGAGCCCTGTTTGCTGATTTGGTGTACAGCATGGGTGACATATACTGACCTGGGCTTGAGACAGCACTAGTGGTGGTGGGTTTCAATAATAGCTACAGGGGAGGAGGGGGGGGAGAGGGAGGGGAGGGAAAGAGGACATCCATGAATTATTAACAGAATGGAGACGTAAAATAAAAAAAAAAAATGCATGCAAGGACAAAAAGGACAGGGAATGGAGACAAATCCTCTCCGTGCATTACGGCCGGTGTCTGCGGCGGAGATGCGACCTCCACATGCTTTCACACAACAGGTCTGATCCCCTTTCGCTGCCTGGGATTTGTACACAGAAGAAGACGAGGAGAACCTGAGAGCTGAGGCTGCTCCGAAAGCCCTAAAGCAGTTTGGTGATCAAGTGTAAAAAGTCTAATCTCACTCCGGGCCCGGTATGCTAAACAACTGGTGGTGTGCTGCTTTGATGCTGCAGGATCACACTGCGCTCAGTTAGCCACCATAATTCCATCTGTACCTGCTGGGTGCCTCTCAAATCACATCATTTTAATTTTATTTTCACATTGCATAGATTACAGCGCAGCTTTACATATTGTCCTCCTTTTCTGTTACGGGAACAGAAGAAGAAGAAAAAAAAAAAAGCCAACTTTAGTCTCTCCTTGATCCCTCTTAGGGGGGAACTCAGAGTCTCAATCTGATTACCTTATGAACTCATTTCAGGCTGAGCCACTGGTGGCATTTGGGAGATGAAATAATGTGACATCCACAAATGTACAGTCCAGTGTGTCACACTCGTCCAGCTGAGTGTGTCGAAGACAGCATAACAGAAAGCACTTTGTTAAATGTCACACTATGATGAAACATATCCACAATCCCATTCATGGTCATGTTTCTATATTGTTACAAGGACATGAAATTGATATGTTAGGAATTTTTGGTCTATATTAACCGTTTCATGCATGAATTATAAGAACCTTAACCCTTTCACGTACACTGGTCACTACAGTGGACAGCTGTTCAAGTGTTCTCTTGTATATTCATGGATTTTGTTGTTTAGTTCCATATCAGCCAACACAGTGGACGCTTATGCATCATCCCATACACTGACATTCATACCATTACTGTAACTTTGCTGTTCTAGATCACAGGTGTCAAACATGCGGCACGGGGGCCAAATCCGGCCCCCAAAGGGTCCAGTCTGGCCCTTGGGATGAAGTTGTGAAATGCAAAAATTACTCTATGATATTAACAATCCTTTTAGTTCAGGTTCCACAGTCAGACCAATTCAATCTCAAGTGGGTCAAATCGGTAAAACACTATCATAATAACATATAAATAATGACAACTCCAAATGTTTCTCTTTGTAAATGTAAATATTTTCATGTATTTACACAAAAAAAAGTATAATTTCACAAAAAATGTGAATAACCTGAACAAATAAGAACAACCTGAACTGTCTTAAGAGAGGTAAGTACAATTTTGACAATATTCTGCGTATTTGTAGATCCACTGTGATCTGTAAGTTATAATGTACATGTGGAAATTATAAACTGAGGCAGAATATTGTTAAAATTACACTTATTTTTTCAGTTTGTTCATGTTATTCACATTGTTTGAAAGGATAGTTTGCAGATGTAAACCTTTTCCTAATGTAAATGTACTTTTTTCGCTCTTAAACATAGAGGAAAGTTTGGTGTTGACATTATTTCTATATCTTATTTATTATTTCACTGGTTCGGCCCACTTCAGATCAAATTTAGCTAAATTTGGCCCCGAACTAAAATGAGTTTGACACCCCTGTTCTAGATAAACCTCATCTGCAGTAAGATGTTTGAGAGTTAAAAAAACTGCTAATTGTTATTAGACTGTAATTAAAAGGTTTTTTTTGTGCATATTATCTCCATGCAGGTATGTTAAAATGTGAGAAAACATCAGATTAGCAGTATTAAAAATGTTTTTATTTCATAGTTTTCACACAGTATATCAGTAAATACATGTTTCTTTGGTTCTAAAACTAAATGCATGGTGTCCAGCTGAGTGGACATTTTTGTAACTCCATAAAAATAGGCTAACAAAAATCAATAGAATTATTATTTTTAGGCCTAAAGAGGGATAAAAACACTCAGGAAAAAAAAAATCATGATTAAGGTTCTCATAATTCATACATGAAAGGGTTAATCAAGATTTTTTTTCCCTGAGTGTTTTTATTCCTCTATAGGCATTAAAAAAAACAATGTGATAGAATTTCTTTTTTTTTTTTTATGAACCTATTTTTCATGGAGTTACAAAAATGTCCACTCAGCTGGACACCATGCGTTTTATTTTTGAAGCAAAGAAACATGTATTTACTGACATACTGTGTGAAAACTAGGAAATATATGTTTTTTTTTAATGTTGCTAATCTGATGTTTTCTCACATTTTAATATACTATATAGTAGTTATTACTCACTCAAATAATGTGCAAAAAACAACAAAACACAACAATGTAAAAAAAAAAAAAAAAAAAAAAAAAATGTTAATTACAGTCTAATAACAATTAGCAATTGATTTACACTCAAATATGTTGTTGCAGATCAGGTTTATCAAGAACAGGAATGTTACAGTAATGGTATGAATTGCAGTGTATTATGGGATGGTGCATAAGTATCCACTGTGTTGGTTGATATGCAAGTAAAACAACAAAATCCATAAATATACAAGTGACCATTGTGCATGAAAGGGTTAAAGCTCAAATAAAAACCATGTACAACCTCAAATAAATACAAGTAAATCAAACAAAAGCGTGATATTAAAATGTGCTTCGATGTCATTGAACGCAACAAATTTCACATTTTGTCTGGTCACCTTCAGTTCATTTGTAAATATACATTTGTTCGTCACATTTTAGCTGCAACAAAATCTGGAAAAAAAGGTTGACTTTAGGGTTAAGAATGTAGAGTAAATAATGACCCAGGTGAGCAGGTGAGTGGAAGCATGATATGATATAAAAGCAGCCTCCAGGAAAGGTCTAGTCCTTCAGGAGCAAACAAGGGTCTGCAGCTGAACAAGAAATATGTGAGTGTGAGTGAAATGTGCATTATGAAAAACTGAAGCGTAATGTTCGACAGAGAAAGACAGGAAAGGATTTGGAGGGTTCAGCCTGGACGCTGCAGAACACAAGGAAAGGATTCAAGGTCTGTGGATGTGTTTCAGAATGGAAAGGCCCAGGCTCAGGTCTAAGCTGAACACCGTGACCTCTGACCCCTCAGACGACACCACTGCAAGACAAGGCATTCATCTACAGCTGACAGAAGCACATGGGCCAGGATAAGGGTGGAGAAGCTACGTGGAGCACTACAGTACACAGTTACAGACAGAATAAACCCCACCCACATCCATGATTAGTGTCATAATAAACCCCACCCACATCCATGATCAGTGTCATAATAAACCCCACCCACATCCATGATCAGTGTCATAATAAACCCCACCCACATCCACGATCAGTGTCATAATAAACATCACCCACATCCACGATCAGTGTCATAATAAACCCCACCCACTTCCATGATCAGTGTCATAATAAACCCCACCCACATCCATGATCAGTGTCATAATAAACCCCACCCACATCCATGATCAGTGTCACAATAAACCCCACCCACATCCATGATCAGTGTCATAATAAACCCCCCCCACCCACATCCATGATCAGTGTCATAATAAACCCCACCCACATCCACGATCAGTGTCAGTGTCCACATCTACAAAGAGTGTCATAATAAACCCCACCCACATCCACGATCAGTGTTATAATAAACCCCACCCACCCACATCCACGATCAGTGTCATAATAAACCCCACCCACATCCACGATCAGTGTCATAATAAACCCCACCCACATCCACGATCAGTGTTATAATAAACCCCACCCACATCCACGATCAGTGTCATAATAAACCCCACCCACATCCACGATCAGTGTCATAATAAACCCCACCCACATCCACGATCAGTGTCATAATAAACCCCACCCACATCCACGATCAGTGTCATAATAAACCCCACCCACATCCACGATCAGTGTCATAATAAACCCCACCCACACCCACGATCAGTGTCATAATAAACCCCACCCACATCCACGATCAGTGTCATAATAAACCCCACCCACATCCACGATCAGTGTCATAATAAGCCCACCCACATCCACGATCAGTGTCATAATAAACCCCACCCACATCCACGATCAGTGTTATAATAAACCCCACCCACATCCATGATCAGTGTCATAATAAACCCCACCCACATCCACGATCAGTGTCATAATAAACCCCACCCACATCCACGATCAGTGTCATAATAAACCCCACCCACATCCACGATCAGTGTCATAATAAACCCCACCCACATCCACGATCAGTATCATAATAAACCCCTCCCACATCCACGATCAGTGTCATAATAAAGCCCACCCACATCCACGATCAGTGTCATAATAAACCCCACCCACATCCACGATCAGTGTCATAATAAACCCCACCCACATCCACGATCAGTGTCATAATAAACCCCACCCACATCCACGATCAGTGTCATAATAAACCCCACCCACATCCACGATCAGTGTCATAATAAACCCCACCCACATCCATGATCAGTGTCATAATAAACCCCACCCACATCCACGATCAGTGTCATAATAAACCCCCCCACCCATGATCAGTGTCACAATAAACCCCACCCACATCCATGATCAGTGTCATAATAAAGCCCCCCACATCCATGATTAGTGTCATAATAAACCCCACCCATCCATGATCATGTCATAATAAACCCCACCCACATCCACGATCAGTGTCAGTGTCCACATCTACAGTGTCATAATAAACCCCTCCCACATCTACAAAGAGTGTCATAATAAACCCCTCCCACATCTACTAAGAGTGTCATAATAAACCCCACCCACATTACAAAGAGTGTCATAATAAACCCCACCCACATTTACAAAGAGTGTCATAATAAACCCCACCCACATTTACAAAGAGTGTCATAATAAACCCCACCCACATTTATAAAGAGTGTCATAATAAACCCCACCCACATTTATAAAGAGTGTCATAATAAACCCCACCTACATCAATTGCATTGTTTTTTTTCGTGCCTGAAAAGGAACAGAAACACTCAGGACAAAAATCTAAAGACTAAAGTTCTCATAATCTTGTAATTGGAGTCTGGGCTCTAACAGTTCTACATGTAAAGTGTCATCAGATAACTTTTGTTATGATTTGGCACTATATAAATAAAATGTGAATGATTGATTGGTTGACTGATTGATTGACTGAAAAGGAACCCATATGTGTCCAAACATATAGTGGACTTCTCTGGACTGGACTATCATCATCCAACAAATCTAGAAGCCATGGTCTGAGTCAGTGTAAAGGTCAAAGGTCAGTGTTCCTTCTGTATACTGTGCTGTGATAATATAATTTTGGAGCGACACACACTGCCTTTAGATGACAACAGAGCATATTTCAGCCCAGGTGACATGTGCACAGTCCTACAGGCCTGGCAGAGGAACAGGAGGGTGTGGGTTCTGGACTGAGCTGAGACACGCATCACATTTCCCCTACAGGGAATAATGTGTAAGGCATCTGGAAACACAAAATGCCACAACGAAGAACCCCTACTGTTGCAAATAATAACAATGACATGAGAAACGTTCCAACATTTGGCGTCTTCAGTCCCTGAACGTGCTGTGATGGGATCATACAAACAGATAAATGCTTTACTGTCAACTTTTCCTTGAATGTGTTACAGCTGAGACTGGGACAAAATATGAAACGTATTGTGTTCATACTGTCTTCGATGAAATACATGTCAGAATACCTGTTAGTACCACGACCAGCCTTTTTAACCCATAAAGACCCAGTACTACTTTTATGGCAGTTCCCAAATGAATGTTTGTTTAAATTTAACTTTCTTTAAGTGACTTATCACCATTTATTGTAATATTATCATCTGAGTTTTGTGTGTTTTCAGTGATAGTCACGTATTTTCCTACGTTTAATTACCTAATCATATCGGTGTTCATAAAAGCTTAGAGTAGAGATGAGGGTTATTATCAAAAACAGAGAAAACTGAAGAAAAATGACTTTTTCAGCAAATCTGTCATTAACTGAACATAAACCCAGTGTGTCCATCCACTGCCATTGATCCAACTCCATGGGTTTTACTGGGGAATCAATGTTGTAGAAGATGACGGTGTTTCCACGGTAACTACGGAGCCTCTGAACGTCCAAATGGGTCATATCTGATTGTGGAAGTACAAGGAAATATAGAAAATGTTAAAAGGTGAAAAGAGGCCACGTCTTCATTTAATTTAATTTATTTCATTATTTGTTATTTCATTTTATGTCTTATTATTTCATGTTAGCTATTTTTATATTGTTTTACTCCTAAATTCTGTATGCCAGACACAGATTTGCAGTGCTAGTGTAGTTCCTAGTTTCACCACAAGGGTGCGATACCAGACATGAGCGCAGCTGCAAGGTGCTGCTCCAGTCCAGAGAGCTACGCACTACTGATACTAGCATAGGAACATGAAGCATTATTGTTAAGGCACAAGTGGTAAATATTGTCTGTTTATTTCCACCGTGTAATGAGATGATATACCTGGTTTAAAGTGTATAGCCATGGTTGTTTTGTATTAGCGATTGCTAAGCTAATCGCGTGGTGGTGCAGTGGTTAGCACTCGTGGCTCACAGCAAGAAGGTCCTGGGTTTGATTCCAACACCAGTTGACGGGGGTAGGACCTTTCTGTGTGGACTTTCATGTTCTCCCTGTGTCTGCGTGGGTTCTCTCCGGGTACTCCGGCTTCCTCCCACCATCCAAAGACATGCACTGATAGGTTAATTGGTTAATCTAAATTGCCCATAGGTGTGAATGTGAGAGTGATTGTTTGTCTCTATATGTTCAGCCCTGCGATGAACTGGTGAAATGTCCAGGGTGTACCCCGCCTTCGCCCCTATGTAGCTGGGATAGGCGCCAAGTGACCCCCGTGACCCTAGTGAGGATAAAGCGGGTTCAGAAAACGAATAAGCTAATCGCTATCGGGGGATGGGGATATTACCAGGACAGTGTTACCGATGTGCACTAGAGCTAAATCTGGTTGTAATAAGAGTATATAACAAGCTACAGATTTACGTTTTGTCTTATTTATTTTTCATGTGTATTTTATTTATTTGTTATGTATAAATTTGGTCTGGTTAAAGGTTAACCCTATAACGCCAAACATATCATATTTGATACATGAGTTTTGAAGTCTTCTACATGATCAGTGTGATATTTTTTGTCTTGACAAACCTGATGTATACAATTAGATACATGCAATACACAGATAATCCACCAGGGGGAGGCCATTCCAGTGACACTACAAGACTGTCATTAATGAGGAAGGAAGAAGAAC
Organism: Sphaeramia orbicularis; assembly: GCF_902148855.1. NCBI lineage: Eukaryota > Metazoa > Chordata > Actinopteri > Kurtiformes > Apogonidae > Sphaeramia > Sphaeramia orbicularis. Next base: position 54,530,139 of record NC_043960.1, on the reverse strand, counting down.
TTTGACAATTTTGACAATAAAGGCTCCAGTTTCAAAGAAATGGAATTTTCTGTCGATAATTTAATGGTTCAGGCTTTACAGGGTTAATAGCTACGCACACACAGAAGTCTGACTCATGTTAATGGACTGCATTTATGTGCATTGTGCAGAGTAAATGCAACAACCTACACCTTGGAGTCTGGTCCGTTATTAAGTGTGCAATATGGTGACCATGAAAAGATGAATAACTGCATTTTACACCAATTATTTACATGTATTGATAGGATTAGTGGATCAATAGGAATTAAACAGTTTGGATCAGTGGATGGTTTTGGTCGTCAGTAGATGTTTGGGTCTTTATGGGTTAATTATCATTTTTGTTGTCATTTCATTAGGGTTTGTATATTCACACGACCGAGGCCCAACAGCTGTTTAACTGTATTTCATCCAAACTTTTCTGGATTCAATATCAATAATTCAACAGTACTTTGGTACAAAGATAGTCGTCTAATGTAAACATTACTGCCTCAGTGATCTGAAGTTTGAGATAAATATTTAAATCCCATTGCTTTCTGTTTGGTAAACACACTCTTCAATCGACATGAGCTGAGTACGTCTTTGTGCAGTGACTCATTCGGAAGGTGAATTTGGACTGTGCAAAGCTTTCTTTAGTGAGCGCTCCACTTTCAGCATGGCAGCGGTGGGGCTCATAGGGCGTTTTCAGCTTCCCTTCTGGCACATGAACTGTGGGCCTTAAACCGGCAGCTTAAACACACTATTTATACTTCACACAAAGGTATATACCACCGCCCTCCAGAAGGCTTGACGGCAGAGGAGGAGCTTAATTGTCACAAAGGAAGACCATAGCAGTCATGATTACTCCTCACACATATTCACTCACACACACCCACACCCACACACACACACAAAGAAAAAGACCTCACATTGATGCACTGAGCTGCAGTATCTAGGCCATGCAATAGTGCAAAAGCCAAGTTCCATTCTCCTTTTTAATCCATTTACATGAGCACTTAGTGTGGCCATTTGAATCGTGGGGCGAAGGGAGGCCGGCGTCGTCCACACCACGCTCTCAATCCGTGTTGGCTGCTGCCTCTGAAGCGCTCTAACAACTGTGTAATATGTGTGTTGCAGTTTAAGCGACGACTGTTATTCCACCAACAATACAACATTAGCTTTCATTTGATTTCATCATTCTGTTTGGAATTGACGACAGCGTAGGAATTGGTATTCACACCTAAAAGGACCGGCCTTTTTTCCTTGTGTAACGGTGAAGAAATGGTTGAATTCGTCTTTTCATCCACAAATGTTTCCGCTTTAAGTACTCCCGGGGGAGCGGCAGATATGTGAAGACAGTTTCTTTTTGGTTCTTTCTTCTAACAGGCAGACGGGTGCTATCTGATTAATACTTGAGCATGAATTCACCAGTGAATCATTTCATGAGCTCTCAGACGGTCCTCCATTACAGTGGAACATATCTTTTGACATGCAATCTCTCCCTCGTAGCTCTACACAGAGTTGGACTTTCTCTCATTTGGCAAAGCGGCGCATCATTTCACATCCCATACATGGCAGCCGACCCCCTCGTACAAGGCTATTCACTTGTACGATAAAACACATTAGTTTTCACAGCTATTTCCCTTCATGGATTGCTATCCTTTTTGTTCTCTGACTGAGTAAAGAAAGAGCCTTATTTGACCTGATCTGTAGGATCTATTCATAGAGAGGACACTTCAGAGTTTGGCTATTCATAAGAACGGGGGGGAAAAAAATTCTGCACATTCATAGAATAGTTTCTTACTTCACTGAAGCAGCGGTTTCCACCACTTTTCTGTGTTTGGTAGTACTGAGGTTGGTAGCTCTGCAGTGCATTTGGTACCTGGGCCTTCACTGGGGACTTAGGCGACTTAAAACACCTCTGAATACCACCACAATAGGGGTGGGCGAGAGCAAAAATAAAACTGATCTCCATTTTATCACAATTCTTCACACTGATCTGTGAGACTAATTTGCGTAGCTTTTGCAGGTTAAAGTCAGTGCTCCTGTTCCGTCTTTCCACCGTTTGCTCCTCTCCTCATAAAGCAGTGATTCCCAAACTTTTTTGCCTTGTGATCCCATTTTAACATCACAAATTTTGGTGACCCCAGACATTCAAAATAGAGCCTTTTTTCCCCAAAATGAATTTGTTTTTGATCATACAATAGTTTGTGATACTATGTCGCAAATAAATGTTAATTTTAGATGACATTTTGGCTATATGTACACTACAAAAAAAAAGTTAAGGATATTTCTTTTTTTTTTTGGTCTTTTATGTCATTTTTGCCATTTGTAAAGAAAAACAAACTATGTCTGGTCATTAAAAATATGTGTTTCAATTCACACACAAACAAGTAAAAAGGGCTGTGCAAGAATCCCAACTGAAAAAAATACCCCAAAAATTAAAAAAATATCCTTAACTTTTTGTGTTTAGTGTACATTATTATGGACGCAGGCAGTAAAGTCAGGTGTAGATTACTGCACAAAGGGAGAATTTGATTTTCCTTGGTCAGGATATGTACAGTCAGTCCAGCTTGGATTTACAAGGCTGACAATTAATACTGAACAAACAAAACTCAAACTATGAATTATGAAAGAGCTGCAGCATCTGAAACTGACCACAATGAACATTTGACAGATAAACAGAACCACAGTACTGCAGTTTCACACTCACAGTTTGTCATGTCTTTTATGGATTGGGATTGTCTCTGTCAACTCACCATATATTTTTATTAGTAAGTTTTTTTTTCATTTTAACAATTACTAGAAATTTCAGGCGACCCCATTTGAATTCCAGGTGACCCCCGTGGGGTCCTGACTCCAAGGTTGAAAAACACTGACATAGACAGCATCTTTACTAAATATGTGTGTTCCAGTTGTTTGCTTTGGTTTAATTCTACCTGTTTCCTCTGGCTGTGGTGGGGATGCTCTTCTACCAGTTTGGTTCTCATACTGTTTGGGCACACATCAATTTGGACAGGAGGCTAATAACAGCGTCAACATACACGCAGAAAGCTTATAATGCGTACAGATTTCACGCCAATTAAAAGTGGTGTGTATGTGAATGTTGGAAATCCACGATCAAACCAAGTGTTAGTGCCTGGTGTGGGGGACTGTTGGGCTCTCTAACACTGGAAAAACTCACCTTTATGTTAAAGAGTAAATCTCTCATCTTCAACTCCAAACCTCTACACTCCAACCACAACTGGACCATGGACATCATCTGGACCGGTTCACAACCAATAAGAGGACAAAAACATTCAATATTTAAACTAAAAACATCATATCCTACTCACCAGAGATGCTCATTATTTGTATCTACGATCCAACCTCCTTTCTTTGCAGGAAACCTTCATATCAAACTTCAGATCTGATTGGTTACAAAACAGTCCTGATGCTGTACATTTTAAGTTCCATGAGCCTTCACTCCTCGTTCTGAAGGACCAGGGCAGATTAGATGAACCCTGGCAGCAGACAGACACTGAAATCTGATTGGACCAAATATCTTCCATCCAAATGGAAACAGTGGAGCCAAGAGAAACACTAAGAAATGAAGAGAATGGTCTACTGGGAATAAATTAATGCAGTTTCATGGAACAAATATTAGAATTTAGGTTGTAAATGTAGGTCAGAGTTTGTGATGATGTTTATGCCAGCAGAGGAGGCCTTGGCTCTGACGGACCACCACTGCTGTTTTGAAGGACTTGGTCTCTAATCTATATTAAAAAGCCAAGTGACCTCTGTGTGTGCGTGTGTGTGTCTGAGGATTCACACTAAATCCGTACAGAGCTGACTGCTGCAGTTTCTCATACTTATGTATTTTTGGTCAATGAACAGAGTAGTGAAAATGACAAGTTGATAGGACTAATATTTTGGGAGATATTAGTAATTTTGAATACAATATGCTTACAATCATGTTACTATGGCCACAACACTTTGGCAGTGACTGCTGGACAAATGCGGTACAGCATGCACGAATACGCAACAGCATAAAAACTACCACATCCAGAACCTGTGGAACCCCACGGGTCAACGCACTAGTGCAGTTTTATTCTGTCATGTCTGGAAACACTGGTCTACAACATCTGCCTCAGATATTAAATGTGTTAAATCCTACACACTTTAATAAGATGAAACCGAAAACAAATGACCAAAGTGCTGGTTAGCTCATGTTTTAATATATATGGTGTGTTCTTCCACATATATGTTGGTTTCTGTCCATTTATCCAATAGATTTATAAATGTTCCACTGCTAGAACCTGTCCAGTCCATGTACTGTCATGTGCAGATATTCTATCATTAATTCTCAGAATTTCACGTTTTGATCCCAGACTGTATCTGTGAAACTACAACCAACTAACACTTTGGACTGAATTTGTCTTTATTAGTGACTCACATTTGGTAAAGTTTAACTACTTTTATTCTGGAAGCATTTGACTTGTAGACCAGTGATATCGGATAAATAGAGTTATATCTTTACTATGGTTTGAAAACAAGGCATAAGGTGATCACCTGTTTTAACTTTTCTTTTTTTTTTTTTTTACTGTTTTTATCTGTCTTACTTGCTTCTTTCTATTTCTTAACTTCCCTTTTAATTGTATTTATTGTACCCTGCTTGTAGCACTTTGAGGTTTTTAGATAAAAATGTAAAGTGCATTAAAAATGTAATTATTATTATATATTATTATATTATTAATATAATAATAATAATATAATAATAATAATAAAATAATATATAATAATAATAACCTATTTACCGGGTCATGATTCCTCTCTACACAGCTGACAACAGTGATTATCTCACATCTACAACTTCACATGTGGATCTGTACTGTTTCATAAACGTGGTTTCTGTAACGCTGTCTTGACCCATCAAAGTCTTGGTCTTGTCACACACTGGTCCAGGTCATGGTTCAGTCTTGGTTTGGTGGTCTAATGTTTGGAATAAACTTTAAACTTACAGTTTTACAGGTAAAGATCCAAAAGAAACAATGTGTCTTAAAAAACTGAATTGAAGAGGAAGGTTTGTACCAGAAGTCAGGTATTTAGAGTGACTTTTTCAGGGTGTAGATTTAAATGAACTTGTCATTGAGTTGAATATTGGTCAACAGTCACATCAAACCCCTTCAAACCTGGAACAGCCTTGGCCTAAAATGACTCTTACTTATTTCTTCACTACACTGGAAAAAATCTAAATCTTACCACATGTATTTTTCTCATTCTAGTCCCAATATCTCATCACATTTAAAATAAGACAATCACCTAAAGAGTAACTTTTCAGTGAGATATTAGAACTGATTTTTAGACAATAGATCTGGAAAATCTGATTTCAAGAAATCTTACCAAGATAATTTTCACTTGTTCCATTGGTAGATTTTTTTGCTTGAATTAAGCAAAAAAAAAAAAAAAAAAAAAAAAAAATCTTGAATTAAGCTAAAAAAAAATCTTGAATTAAACTAAAAAATCTGTCAATGGAACAAGTGAAAATGATCTTGGTAAGATTTCCTGAAATCGGATTTTCCAGATTTGTTATCCAAAAATCAGTTCTTATATCTCACTGAAAAGTTCCTCTTTAGGTGATTCTGTCTTATTTTAAATGTGATGAGACATTTGGTCTAGAAATGAGAAAAATACACTTCGTAAGATCTAGATTTTTGCAGTGTATGAGACAGATAGGAAGCTCTGTTTGTCTGTTTGGGCTTTTGTGTTATCAAAAAGTTCTGATATCCAACCCTAAAATATTTTCCTCTCTTATTATTCTGATGATGGAATGGTAGGTGTTGAATTGTGCGTTCAGTTTTGAGCCAGGTAATTACTTATTCATCCTATGTCCTTTTTAAGGCTGCCCAGTGTGTGCATCATCCTGTGGGCATCCGCTGGGCTCAGACATTCAGGGATGAATATTTCTACCAATGCATCTGGCCTCCTGTTACCGTCTGTGAGTGTGGGTGGGTGTGGGTATAAAGCCCATTACCCGCTGGGCTGCAGAATGAATGCCAAACCTTTCCTCATTGCGGAACGACTGGTAAATGTTAATGACTTTTCTGATGGCCTAAATATGGAAATGCAGGTATTCAAACCATAGGTAAATGGTGCAACACTGTAAGGGTGTTTTTGGGAACATACAGGATACTGAAAACCTAGACATATTGCATTAATTCAACATTTACATGAATAAATGCAATATTCAAAAAGTAAGAGGCTTTTACATGTTGCTTTTAACAACGGCAGACTGGCAAACAGGGGTGTGTACTGGCAAGAATCTGGTGATACAATACAAATCACAACACTAGGATCACGATACGATACATCACGATACTGTTAAACAAAGCAATTTTCTGTTTGCTTCTTTTTTTTTTTTTGAGTTTATTTCCTGGAAGATTTGAATTACACCAGCAATATGTACAAATACTAAACATGTTTACTTGATCAGAACAGGATCTAATGCTATATCACAAAATGTTTCTAATTCTCCTAGTTTCCAGAAGAACTAACATCTGCCTCTCAGACAGTACAAAGTGCTTTTAGGATGATTCAAATAACCATTATTTAATAAGGTGTTCAATAATAATAAATAAATATAAACTAAAAAGAAAACTAAAAAACAAAAATAAACCTCTGCCATATCTGCATTTGAATAAATACCTAAAAATATCAATACAGTACTTTTTAATATCAATACAGTATCGTGAAATGAAATATCGCGATATCGTCCCTTGAGAATCAGCTGGTTCTATGTCCACTTTTCCTCATTTTGAGAAAACGGAGTTTGAAAATTTCACCTGTCTGATCTGTGATATTTGGAGAGTTATCAATCATCTTTTGTGTGGAATAGTGTTGACTGTGGAAGGTGCCCTAAACATATTGTTAACATGTTCTAAATCTCCATAGGTTTAAGGCGGCCTTACACTGTGCGAGTTTAGAGACGATTTCTCACTCGTGCGACTATTTCTGGGATCGGGCCCGATGTGCCTCTAATCGTGTGTCGTGCTTCGTGTAGTGTACAGGGGGTAAAGAGAAGCAATTAGCACCTCACGACCACCTCATGACCAGCAATTGTGTGTTCGCAAGGAAAACGGAGCTGTTTGAAATCCTGCTCGCTCCTCGTGAGTGTATCGTACGGTCAAAGCAGTGCCACGAACCGATGTGCCTCAAATTCTCACACTGTGCATGCACAAACACAGACGCGTACAGTAGCGTACAAAAGCTAACAGTAGCTGGCTATTGTCCTAGTGCAGTTTAGCTGTTGCAGCTTACCTCTACTTCTCTTTGCTGTAGGATGACAGCCCATACTGTCCACGTCTGGCCAACCAATGCCTGCACCGAACACATCATTGTCTTTTCTTCTTTTTTGATTCCCCGCAGATAATGGCACATATTACCAAAGCAGCTCGTTGGTTTTTGTTTAGCACTACCATTTCGTGGCTCACGCAATACACAATCGTCTATGCACTTTTACGGATTCCTTGGTATTTTAACGTTGTATTTCCGGATACAACACTCGAACGTGTCGTGCGTCCTGTGGTGTATGGTCCTACAGTGTGAGCAGTCAGGTCGCATACGAGCGTCGGTCCGTGCAGTGTGAGAACAGGAATCGTGAGCCTGACTGTACGACTGATTCGCACAGTTTGAGATGGAGCTGCGTGCAACGATCGAAATAATCGCACAGTGTATGGCCACCTTTAGAGATATAAGAAGTCAAAAATGGACATAGAACTTTCTGATTCCAAGGTATGGAAGTTGGCCCTGGTCAGCATGTTCTATGTCCAACATAGGATCTGGTACCTTTACAGGTGTCACTTATGATCAAAATCAGGAAGTTCTATGTCCACCAGAGTTGTTTTTAAAAAAGTTATGAACAAACTAAGAACGTTTTAGTCAGTGATTACATGTATTTTAATGCAACATAAAAAACCATCCTTTGCTAGTGTTTTCCAATCCACATTTATTTAAGGTTGACAACTAAAATGAGCACATCTGTCCTTTTTCATTAAAGGTAGAATGGTGAATAAACGTGTTAGGACACCTGGAGTACCTGAGTAAATTGTGTTAACTCAGTTTTTATGGCAAACAACCATTTTCCAGCCATACTTCAATCCTCAAAGGCAGGAGAATTAGTTGTGGAATGTAGGCAAATGATGTGTAACACCATGAACCACCGTTTTAAGACTGAGGATTGATGAGTATTGAAAATTCTTCGTACACTCATAGATAAAAGTCGATGAATGAACCACATTCTCATTTGAACCTGACACCAGACAACATTGCCCACTTGACCAGAATCTATAACATAAAACATAAAAATTAGAAAAAAAAGTGTATAAACTGCAAAAATTGCATCAAAATTAAATATACATCCACAGATAAAACATTCTATCAAATCAATGACAAGTCTGTAAATGAGCAAAGTCTCATTTGAACCTGAGGCCGGGACAATATTGGCCACTTGACCAAAATCTAGTATGAAAGAATGAAAGTATGAAAAATAAAGCTCATCCAGAAATGCCAAATTTTGCGTCAAAATACCTCATACACTCAAATATAAAATGACAATCAAATACACAAGTTTATCAATGAGCCACCTTCTCAGACCTGACTCCGGGACAGCCTTGCCAGTCTAAAAATGCCAAATTTGAACACTGAACTACTTTGAACAAACATTAAACAAAACTATTTAATTGATAGCCCTGTTCAGACCAATCATTTAAAACTTATACCGGTATGAAAATGCCTTACTTAGGTATCAACGGCATAAAGTAAACATGCTCAGTCAATTTGAAACCTCCTCCATGTATTTTCTGAGCATACATCTTTTTTGAGCGAATGTCACATGATCCAGGTATGGCCCCTGATTGGCTCCTCTTGGACATAGAACTACCTGATTTGAAACGAGTGTCACTCAGGACATAGAACTGAATGTTTCTAGGTGTGAGTGTGTGTCGATGTTTAGCTTGGAGCTAAGAACTTTGGGACATAAACGTAAATGGTTTCAGAATGTCCTGACATGCTTAACTCCATTTCTGAAAAAAGTGGACATTGAACCAGCTGATTCTCAAGGGACAATATATTGCAGAACCGATATTTTCCTACACTCCTACTGACAAACCTGTATTTTTTTTTTTTTTAAATCAAAGAACAAATAGATATGTTGGATGAATATAACCTGCTGATTACATTCCACATGGTTTCAATATTTTTTGGATGCATAAGCTGTTGTCACACACACACCTTTCAGGTTTCACCTTTAGCTCACGTCCTCCTGCATCACTGCACCATGACTCAGGTACAATCACATGGAGTGAGAACAAACAACATCATCAACAACAATGGCAGATGCGGAGACGTGTCAAAATGACACCTACACGTGCAGTGATTGATAAGCGTAACAAACGAACACAACGTTCATTAACCAACTAGCCAGCAGAGTGTGTGTGTGTGTGTGTGTGGTGTGTGTGTGCGCCGGAGGGAAGCCGAGCGGTGACAGAGAGACAGAGAGTTGCTCTTTTTCTTCCCCATCAGTCTCTTCCGATTACTGCTCAGGAGGAAGGGGAGTGTGTGTGTGTGTGTGTGTGTGTGTTGTGTGTGTGTGTGTGTGTAGTTAGGGGGATAGAGAGAAAGGAGGAAATGAAGGCAGAGGTGCAGGCGGAGGAAATCTCCTCCAGGGCTAAGCCGAGGTGGGCTGGGGGATAAGAGCTTGACCAATTAAGCTGGAGGACTCCTCAGAAAATTGGAGAGAACAGCCTCAGTCTTTTCATCAAAGTTCACTTCCATCTACCACATGAAATGGGAAGTTGAAATAGGGATTGGCAGTTTGGTGACTGTTATACCTTAGCGAAAATCATGAGGAATGAATGTGTGTGTGTGTGTGTGTGTGTGTGTGTGTGTGTGTTGTGTGTTTATGCTCCAGGAAATCCCATGATGATTAGAAACACAATGTACATACAATTCCTGCTTCGAATTATTTTATTTCGGACTGTTTTATCTTTAAATACAGCAGGAAAAACAGGCTCCAGCTGCACATGACAGTACATTCACTGTGCAGGTTCTATCAGTGGAACATTTGTAAATCTATTGGATAAATGGACAGAAACCAACATATAGTGGAAGAACACACCATCATATATATTAAAACATGAGCTAACCAGCACTTTGGTCATTTGTTTTCAATTCATCTGATTAAATCTGTAATATTTAGCACATTTAATCTCTGAGGCAGATCATCTCTAAACTCCTGCAGACCAGTGGAACCAGCCGCTTTCTACCTTGTGTTCAGTCAAAGCTTTGAACCACATCTACTGCCACAGCTTAGGATGTAAAAGCAGCAGGTTGTTTTCTTTTCACCTCATTACATTCTATCTCCTGTTTTCTTATTAATCTAACATTTGTGGCAAAAAAGACTAAAGGTCTTAGCACACTGTAGGTTTTAATTCACACATCGTTATATTTAGATGTTTTTTTAATATGTTTTCCACAGGATACGAATATTACCAGGCGAAAGAGTGATGTTTCTTTTTCACACCTGAGTACACACATGTGTGAAGTGGACATCATTGTACAACAATCATAGTAGATGTGTTGATTTCTATCCAGCCTGTTTAGTATTGACAGAGACAAAAATAAGACAGGTACGAAACGGAAAGAAACACACGACACAGCACGACTCTGTAAACACAGACGTCATGACATTGGACACAGACGTAAAAGACACTGAAGGTTAGAGACAAACAGGTTACAGACGATGTGGAATATATTAGTATTTAGGAAGAATGAGCTGGAATTATTCTATTTAGACCTTTTAATGACCACAGTGGAATTTGCATTAGAGTTAGTCTGAAAAGTTTTTATAACAGAATATTCATCATCCATGAATATTCTGTTATAAAAAATCTGTATCAGAACTGTATTAAATATTGTGTGGCTGTGTTGTTTATTCATCATGCCCCCCACCCCCATGTGTAACGACCTTAACACTATGGATTTAAACTGTTTACACAAACACCCATATTTAACCCAAAAAGACCCAGTGCTACTTTTGCAGCATCTCCAAAATGAATTTTTCTCTATATTTAATATTTCTTTAGTGATTTATCACCATTTACTATAATGAATTTAATAATAATAATAATAAATAATAATAATAATAATAATAATAATAATAATCTTCTGTGTTTTGCATTTTTTCTGTGATAATCATATTTTCCAATATTTATTTTTCTGGTCATGTTCATTAAAGCTCAGATTAAAGTTGAAGGTTATTATATGAAAAACAGAGAAAACTGAAGAAAAGTGTCTTTTTCAGTAAATCTCTCATTAACTGAACATAAACCCTGTGTGTCCATCCACCGTCACTGATCCAACTCCATGGGTTTATTACTTTCAGTTCAATTTAGTTCAGTTGGTGGCTTATTTTGTTCATGTTACTTTTTGTTGATTCAATATTTCCTTTTTTTTTTTTTTTTTACTTAATTTTGGTTAATTTATTGCTTTTTTCATGTTATTCAGATTACTGCAAATATTTTTTTTCATTTTTGTTCATTTATTTAATCAACATTGTAGAAGATGACAGTGTTTCCATGGTTACTATGGAGCCTCTGAACGTCCAAATGGGTCATATCTGATGACCATGAAAAGATGAAGAACTGTATTTTATCTGAATTATTTCAACGTATTGACAGGTTTATTGGTTCAGAAGTTGTTAAACATATTAGATCAGTAGATGGTTTTGGTGCCAGTGCCTGTTTGGGTCTTTGAGGGTTAACTACCATCACTTGTTCACACACAATTTTCATTCATTCATTTCAGGATTATTACAGTGTCTTATGACATTTTAAAGCTAACTGCATTGTTTTGTGTAATAGTGATAATGTGCGTTGACCTATTTAGAACCAGCTGATCAGATGTAACTGCTGCTCTTAATAACATAAACTCACTGAGTCTTTGTATCTTTAGGCTTTATACTGTATACACATACTATTTATGTCTGGAGCTGCTTCATAAGTTATAAAATATGAAATTAACTAACAACTTGGTGTTTGTTTTGACTGCAGCTGCTTAAATGTGAATAATTGTGGTGTTTTTCCTGTCAGTAAATTGGAAATCTTCGGACTAAACTAGACACTTGAGGATGTCATCTTGGACTTTAGGAAACACATTTTCATATTCTGACATTTTATAGAATAAATCATTTATCATTTAATTGTAACAAGTAATCCACAGATTCGTCAACAAAGAAAATAACTGCTAGCTGCAGCTCTATTTATATCAAATCCATCCTGTGCAATTTAGGTTTACTACATAGATGGGAAATACAAAGGCAGCTCTTATTTCTGTGTTTCAGTGCTCAGTACTAGTGTCTGGCATTTGTTGGCCTGTATGTATATGAATAAACTTTTAATCAACAGATAAAATGTCATTACCACGACAGCTGCTGACTACTCAATAACATGTAGCCTTAAAGCCGTACTGCAATATGAATATGAACGCAATTTAATATCTACTCTGTTGGCTGAAACTGTAAATAATAAATGATACAAAATAATAATAAAATGTCTGCCCACAACATCTGGCCACATTAACTATCTGGAAAAGTCATGAATCCCTTCCATATCATGTCACTAATCACATGATGCATCAGACAGAACTTTGTCTGATTTGTCTTTTGGAGTGAAAAAAGCCTAAGGCAGTGTTTTTCAACCTTGGGGTCGGGACCCCACGTGGGGTCGCCTGGAATTCAAATGGGGTCACCTGACATTTCTAGTAATTGATCATAATGATAATAATAATAATAATAATAATAATATAATAATAATAATATAATAATAAAAAAATCGACTTAATCGATCTTAGATCAATCTCATTTTAATTTTGCTTAATCGATCAATAGTGGATGAGATCGATTTTTCAGAGCAGGACCGGGAGTAAGTGGAACCGCAGGCGGCTCCGTCTTGCGAACCCCAGGGAAGACTTGGTCTCGCTCGCGAAAAAGACGCGGTGGGGAAAACCCCTTCGCTGGGGGTTCTCCGGCCTCAAACTCGAGCCCGCAGTCTGAAGGAAGTGGCCGCCTGGTGAGTCGCGGAAGTCGGTCGTTCTTGGAATAATAACTTGGATCCATACTATCACCTATGGCTGAGTACGGAGTTAGAGGAATAGTGAAGCGACAATGTCCTTTACTCTTCTTCGTGGTATTGAGCCAGTATGTTAATTAAGAGCAGCGCCCTCTCATGGTATTTGTCCAGTATGGTTAATTAAGAGTGGCGCCCTCTGGTGGATTGACTGAGAAACGCTCATTCCACCGTACAGGACACATAGAAGTATGAAGGCAGTGACGCATGACAATGTTAGAAACAGACAAACCTATTTACATACTGTACGTAAAGCGAACATAAATGAGCCTTAAGTCTGTCTCTTTCCCACTGACTGATCTGACTTCAAACACGAAGTAAACCAACTGACCACATGGAAAAAAAAAAGCCAATACTGCATTAAATGTGATTCGTTTTGTTTTATTCGCTTAGATCTGAAGAGAAAAATGGCAAAGCTACTGAGAGAAGCTGGTGTTGTACAATTACATCTAAGAGTGAAAATAAATCAGTGCGCTAACGATGTTTCTGTTGTAATCAAATGAATACAAACATTCTTGAACCGCACACATGGAAGCACAGTCTGCCAAGTTATTTCTGAGTAATTCTGCTCCGTCGTTCAAGCCTGTTATCCACTTCAATTCATTACACCTTTGGAACTTAACAATTGTTTCAAAGTACAGATAATTGTGACAGGTGCTTTTCCTTGTTATTATTTGTTTCACTGGTGACATTGAGTATAGTGTTCTTCCAAAAACTAAAAGCTTTGTGCGTTGCATTATATATGCTCTCACAAACACATGAAGTACAAAACGACAAATGCCGAGGATGCTTTCTTTCTGCTCCAAAGAACCTATTTTGTCTTTTGCACAGATTTACACAAAACAGTTTAAAGTGATCACAATCCCTGACAATCGTTTTAACAGCAGACAAACCCATGATCTATTACAACTGGAAGAGTTGAAACGCGAGCATCAAGGACCCAGCGTCTGACTGAGCCCGAGTCAACATGCACACAAAGCCGGGATTCCCAATCTGATTTGGGTGTCTGCTGTATTGGAAACCAAACTTGCTGTGTTTGCTTTCCCTGAGCGTAGGCTTTCCCCAGTCACAGTTCATCTTATCATCGTTAATGGGAAGCCTTTTCCTGGACTGATTTAAAGTCACTGTTAGTTTGAGACAAAACAAGGTTATTTAACCCAAGACGACTCAGGGCTACTCAGTGGCAGTTCCAAAAGAATTTTTTTTTTTATCTCTGTATTTAACTTCTCTTAAGTGATTTATCACAATTTATTATAATATTATCCTCTGTATTTTGTTTTTTTCAGTGAACATCATGTATTTCCCTATATTTAATTCACTGATCATGTAAATGTTCATAAAGCTCAGATTAAAGTTGATGGTTGTTTTGTCAGAAACAGGAAAACTAAAAAAATAAGTTACTTTTTTTTTTTTTTTTTGGCAAAATCTGTCATTAACTGAACATAAACCCAGTGTGTCCATCCACTGTCACTGATCCAACTCCATGGGTTTTACTGGTGAATCAATGTTGTAGAAGATGACGGTGTTTCCACGGTAACTACGGAGCCTCTGATCGTCCAAATGGGTCATATCTGATGACCATGAAAAGATGAATAACTGTATTTTACACCAATTATTGACATGGATTGATAGGATCAGTGGATCAACAGGTATTAAACAGTTTAGATCAACAAATGGTGTTGGTCGTCGGTGGATGTTTGGGTCTTTATGGGTTGATCCAAACCTCAAACCTTTCCATTTCAGCATCTTGACAGGAGACTAATGAAACTGACATGAGGATGCTTAGCATTTTGTTTTTATTTGACCCCCTTGATCCATATTTCATACTACTTCCTGCTGGTCACCGCTGCAGGTCAATAAAGTGGAAAAAAGTTAAATTCCGCAAAAGTTTCCTTCCAAATGAAATATCTAATAATATCAATATCAAATCTATCTATCTATCTATCTATCTATCTATCTATCTATCTATCTATCTATCTATCTATCTATCTATCTATCTATCTATCTATCTATCTATCTATCTATCTATCTATCTATCTATCTATCTATCTATCTATCTATCTATCTATCTATCTATCTATCTATCTATCTTCCTTTGTTAAACAGAAATGACCCTAACTTAACTCTATCAGTTCGTGCAGAGCTAAATCTCCCCAGTTTAATCAAACATACAGAACAAACTAAAACGCACACATATATGTACTGTACAGTCCACATAAATATTGAATCCCCATTCTCTGCAAACCACCCACACTGCATTTCCACTTAAAATTCACCCCATTGTATGATGCTGTATCAAATATGCATGCCCCTTCCTCTCGTTCTCATCAATATCTATCGACTGGTTCTAAAATAAAATTCAATGTCACCCGTGGTGAAATCTAACCTCTGGTTTGGTTATTTGCGTCGACGTAACAGAGAGAGCGTGGTGCGGCGATTGCTTGCCATTTCTCATTAAGAATGACAGCAGAATTGGCCTGTATTCCATTAGTGATGATCATGAGAGAGAAAAAAAGAGAGGAAAGACAGAGAGAAAGAGAGAGGACAAAGGAGTGAGAGTAAGTGAATGAGATAAGAGACTCAGATAGACGGAACACGATAGACAGACAAAGAGATAATTGGGGTGGTAGCACAGGCTAGCTCCTCTGTCTGTTCTGATGGTTCCTTTGCTGCTCTGCCTTTGAGGCCTTGCTAGTGTCACATTAAGATCATCCATTTGAGGATCTGAGACAAGCCTTTGATGTTCTTTGTGAATACACAAACAGGGGAGTAGAGGAGCTCCTTTGACAATTGCCAACTCCACAGAAATATCTTTTTGTATTTGGAGTCTCCTGGCCTGTTAGGGACAATGTTATCATCAGTGGGTTCAGTGCAAGCTGGTGAATAATTTAATTCACCTGTTCATATTTCATCAGTGAATATAAAAGGATTTTTTTCTCCCCAGCCATCTTCACTTTAAAACGTTGAGGGAAATATGTTACCCTCCCCCTTGCTGTCATTGCTCTTTTATCACTTGGCAGAAACAGCAGATGGACAAAATAACAGGAATGTGCAACAGTCTATGAACACTCATCAAGCAGCTCAGTGTAAGGTTCAGATTTGAGTGTTCTTGAAGGAGAAGAAGAAAGTACCTTGTTCTTTCAGGGTGAAAATGGTCAAAGGTCAATCCCAATAAAGTTTCAGCCTTGTGTACGTGTACCCAGTGGGTGGAGACACTTTATCTGGTACTTATCACAACACTTAGCGTTTAAAAGCAAGTCTGAATGATTTGTTTGTTTATAATTATGATAAAATTCTCTTTGTGTAAAAAACAAGCTCAGATCCCTGAGATACGTGATATTAGCTGTTAACCAGTACTTCTTCTCGTACTTCAGTCTTTAACAGGCAGTGTTGGGGAGATTTAAACTACATGGAGTTCAACTCCATTTGGCTGGTAGTTCAACTACACTCATATGTTGTGCCACGTCAAGTAGTTCAAATACTTTTTTGGTCATTTTTTGCAGTTTAACCATTCAATTTGCAAACTACAATTCTGGGCGACAACTTTGTTTATTTATTTATTTATTTTCATTTATTTTGTGATATAAATTGTATTTCACCACTGAACACAGACAGTCCCTTTTCTTTCCTCCTGAAGGTCTTTGAAGCCATGATCATGTCATGACATCACAGCCAATGCTGCCTCTGATTGGCTGGCCCTGGCACCATTCCAATGCTTTGTCATGGGGTCGTCACTACCATGGACAACCCTCCCCCAACCCCACCCCCAAACAGCAACGTGCCACCCCAACCATGGCCATATTTGGTTTCATATACATCATATGTACATTCTCAATTTAACGTTGAAAATAAAAAGTAGTTGCTAAAACTACTTTTTCTAGCCGTAGTTTTACAAACTCAATTTCTCCAAGGGTAGAAATCAAGGTTATAATAGTTTTGGATTTTCATTATAGTTTAGTTTTATTTAGTTTTGACTTTTTTTTTTCTCTAATTCAGTTAGTTTTAATTCGTTTTTAGAGCAGGTTTGCTAGTTTTTATTAGTTTACATTTTTTTCTAAATGCTTAGTTTTAGTTTACCTTTAGTTTTTTCATATTTTTTATCTTCTTCGCCATCGTATTCACATAAATCCCATACAGGACTCTGCTTTCTCCCAACTTTAGTTTCCATGTTGCTAAGTAGAGTTGGGACGAGAAGACGACTCTAAACGACAAGTGACGAGAAGTGACAAACCATGAACTACCGTATGGTGCCGCTGGCTAAAATTGCTAAAGTGAAATAAATCGCTTTCATATCAATCTGATGTTGACAAAGACGAAAACAAAGGGAATTTTATCCATAATTTTTATAAGTTTTAGTTAGTTTTAAGCACACAATACAGTTTCAGGTAGTTATCGTTTTTTTTCTTTTAATAATAGTTTTTTTTATTTCAGTTAACGAAAATGTTTTTTCAATTCTAGTTTTCGTCATTTTGTTAGTTTTCGTTAACAATAATAACCTTGGTAGAAATGCCGTTTGTTTGAACTACTGGTAGTTTTATAAACTAAGCTTGCAAAGTAGCTTCCCCAACACTGGTAACAGGTGCCACAGGTGGCCCATGAATCTATCTATTTCTTCTTATTTTACTTCAGCTCTTGAGGCAGCACAAAGTAAAAGGTCTTGGGTTTAAATCCCAGCCAAAATAGGGCCTTTCTATATGTGAAGTTTGTGTTTGTGTGTTGGTCCCCAACTGCAGCATGTCCAAATACAAGTAAGGACGGGTTAAATACAGAGAACACATTTCCTTACAGGGTCAGTTAAAGACAAATCATGGACAAATGACCTCTCACTTCTCTCTGCTGACACACTATGAACATTCTGAGTACACTGACTGTTTTGTGCAGCTCTACAGAGGTGGGAGTAAATCACAAGTGCAAGCAACACGAGTCTCGAGTCTTCACCTTTATGACCCAGGCAAGTCCTAAGTTTTCTGCAGCAAAAATCATTAAAGTCAAGGCGAAAGCGTTCAGGTCAAACAAGCGATGAGCCAAGTCATATGAACTTTGGATGATCTCTTTTACAGGAAAAGTTGTGCTTTCGAATACAAATCTTCCAAATGAACAATAATAGTGAGTGACGTTGTAACAGTTGACTGTAATCTTCAATTCTTCTCTGTCTCTATTTTGAAAGGAAGATGCTTCAAAATAAATCATATTTCAAATATCAAGCATGACATTTCATATATTTCTGAGCATGATGACCTGTCAAGTCATGTCACAAGTCAAGTCAAGGGAAGTCAAGCTAAGTCAAAGTCACACAAGTCTCAAGTCGTAAAAACTGTAACTTAACCCGTAAAGACCCAAACATCCACGGTGACCAAAATTATCTACTGATAATAATAATACTGTTTAATACCTGTTGGTCCACCGATTTTATCAATCCAAGTCAATAATTGGTGTAAAATACAGTTCTTCATCTTTTCATGGTCATCAGATATGACTCATTTGGATGTTCAGAGGCTCCATAGTTACCATGGAAACACCCTCATCTTCTACAACATTGATTCACCAGTAAAACTTAAAGTAGAGTTGGATCAATGACAGTGCATGGACACACCAGGCTTATGTTCAGTTAATGATATCTTTGCTGAAAGTCACTTTCTTTCAGTTTTCTCTGTTTCTCATACAATAACCCTCAACTTTACTCTGAGCTCTTCAGCCCGATCAGCCCGCCCACGGCCGAAAAAATTATATTAATATTTATCTACTATAAAAATACAATAAATCAGGACAATGGAAGTTTTTTTTCCAACTTTTGCTCAAAGTTTTGACCCTAATGTTAATAAAAGTACATCAAAAGTGTATTTTAGTGCATACTTTAATGTTCAAACATGATTTTTAATCTTTGTGGGGTGAAATATATGCTATTAAAAATCTCTGACACAAACAATTAATTCATGCATATCATCGTCAATCCAGCCAAAAAAAAACAAAAAAACAAAAACAGGCAAGGATAAAAAAATTCTAATTTCTCTCTTAGTTTGTTACAGTTTACTCAGGCGTAGTAATAGATACAATATTTTAGACAATGGGAATAGATTCTGTGAGGTCTCTAAATGTCCATAGACACCAAGAACATCCATATGAACCTTCTTATTGTGGAGTAATTCTTCATTTACTTTGGGTGTCTTTTTAGGTGTTTTTCCCCTGAAAATGTGGTCAGGGTTTAACAGGTTAATGAACATCTACATGATTGGTGAATTAAATATAGGAAAATACCTGATTTTCACTGAAAAAATGCTAAATAAAGACAATAACATTAAAATAAATGGTGATAAATCACTTAAGAAAGGTTAAATATGGAGAAAAATTAATTTGGGAACTGCCACAAATGTAGCACTGGGTCTTTGGGTTAAGTCTGACTTAAGTCCCCCCACCTCTGTGGTTCTGTCTCGTCTGTTCTCCATGACAACAAATATTTACAATATAGCCACATTTGTCACTGCAAACTTTCCATTTTGCAGTGTAGTAGAGGAAGAAGTAGACAAACATGTGCCTTTGTATTGTGCCTTAATTGAGATAAGAATGCTCATCAAACTGAAAATTATTCTACAGACAAGATGCCCCAGCTGTTTGGCCCCAGCTGAATATCTGGCCTCTGTGAAACCCCATTGGACGCCTCAAGGAGCGTTGAAAGCAATGAAAAGGTTGACTTTCAGACCTCATGTAAGTCTGAGTCATGGTCCTACTTGGCATTCCACTTCGCATGGCTGGCCTCCTTTTATAATTGGTGAGTTGTTTCCTTATAGCTAGGTTCCTTATTCAGAAAACCAAACACTCACCAAGCACACCCACACACTTCCAGACAACAGCTGGTAACCAACATACACAACAACTGAGACTGTTTCTACGAGTGGACACTGAGCTGCACTGTTGGGCTGAACACTGGCTGTTACCTCAGATCAATACGTATCAGAAATACAAAACAAAACCTTCCTGTTCACCTCAACCACATCTTGCAGCCCTCTGACTTTGTACCATTCTTCTAAAGCAGCCATAGAAGGTAGAAGGACAACTTACGGATGAGAGGCACACTGGCGTTGGCTGTCCCTAGCTTGTTGGAGGCGACACATGGTAGTTCCCGTAACGATCCTCTGTCATGTTGTTCACTGTGAGGACTGATCTTGAGCTGAGGCTCTTGATGTCGATGCCCTGACCCTTGATAATCCTAAAAACAGAGCAGACAATCACAACAAATGAGCCTGTGACTGTTCGCACACAGTCGGTGTCACAGGGGGAAGTGCCATGAGTCAAGGATGATCCAAATATTTGTCATCCTTAGTGGATCTTGAGATCGTGCAGTCCTTTATCACCCTCTTCAACAGATCTATTTATCCCTTGGTGGTGTGACACTGCTTTGGAGAGGTTCTTTGAAGAACTGAGGGGAGAAAGAAATGACCCAGGGGTAAAGCAGCTGGATGCCGGTTGACATGTTCATCATTTTGTTGCAGGTGGAGGAGGATTACAATAAATCCTATTCCAGTTGTGCTTGGCATCTGTGCTGTGAAATTGACAAACGCTTTGTTGTTAACTCTGGCAGTTGGTGATGATCTTTAGCAGCCTGAAAGATTAAATTTCTCTCTGTAACCGTGTATGATGTGTATCCCTGACTGTGGCATTATATTACAGCTGCGTTTGTTTTAATCAGTGTTTCTGTTCTATCCTCCCGCTTGCGCCCCTTGTGAACTGTGTCTTGGCTCGCTGTGAGAGGCACTCAGAGTTGAAATACTGCGTGACCTTATGTCCAGCAAATATCCGCTGTGGTTCCCTCTCCCAAAGCAACTTCCTCAAATGTTAGTCGAACATTCAGCTGATAATCTCGGCATCTGTGTGAGAGTGAGCCCTGCCTCTTCACTAGTTTGACATCAAAGTCGTCGATGCTCCCCACTGTCACTGTGAAAGAAATCTCCCCTCCCTTACATACGCATGCATAAACACTCACCCACCTCCATTGAGGAATGAAAGTGGTGACACATCAAGAGAAGATTTACTTGTCAAAACTGTCACTCAACTGCTGATAAAGACCGCTAGCAGTGGCAGTGCTCCAATGATAGGGCTGCATCCACACGAAGCCACAATGAGCTGTGGCCTTGGTTTCCCATACAGAGTGACTGGGAGAGGAGTGAATACCAAGGTTAGAATAGTTTAGGATTTTCATTATAGTTTAGTTTTATTTAGTTCAGACTTTTTTTTCTCTAATTCAGTTATTTTTAATTAGCTTTTAGAGCAAGATTGCTAGTTTTTTTTTAATTAGATTTCGTTATTTTGTAAATGCTTAGTTTAAGTTTAGTTTTAGTTTTATTACCTCTGCCAGAGGTATTGTGATCACTTTGCTTGTGTGTTTGTTTGTTTACGTGTTTGTTTGTTTTTTAGCAACTTTGCAGGAAAACTAGTCCAACCATCTTTACCAAATCTTCCCCACAGATAGGCCTAGGCCCTGGACCAACCCATTAAATTTTGGGCCAAGTAGGCCAAAGTTCAAGGTCACAGCAAGGTCACAAAATCTCATATTTTCCTATCTCTCATCATTGAGCAATTTTCGAAAATTCATAAAAAATTCAAAACGACTCTGATTAGCCTCCAATTTGATCCACCCGTAGCTTATAACAATATCTTGTATCTGGCACAAAATTGTCCACATCCACCGTGGAATGTGGACTCTGTGGACATTTACATTTAACATTGAAAATCCCATTTACAACGCATTTTTCATTATAACTCAACAAATATTGATTGGAATTGAATATAATTTGACATACACATGACTGGTACCAAGCTTCAACTTTGTACGAAATTTCGTTCCGCTCCATTTCTCTTCTGTTATGCTCTGTTGACTTTTGTTATTTTTTATTAGCATGTTTGACCGCAATTTTTCTGCGGTATGGAACAACCTTGAAACTATTTAATTTAAAAAGAAAGAGCCGATCCATACATGCACACCGTTCGGGGTGCTTGGCGGAGGTTTGCATTCTATTATACAGTGATCCCTTGCCAATTCGCGCTTTAAGTTCCGCGGTTTTTTATTCGCGGATTTTTCAGAAATATTCGTCAAAAAATAAAAATCAAGAAAAATTGCGGAAATTCCGTGAAAATCCACCCCACAGCAGACGAGAGGCCGCAGCTGCCAGAGAGAGAGAGAGAGAGAGAGAGAGAATATGTAGAAATGTCAGTTCATGCATGTATGTGTGTTTGTGTGTGTTGATGCTCGAGACCAAAGAGAGAAGAGAGAACTGATTCGTTTCTTGTGCATATGAAGGAAAAGAGCTGGGAGTAGATGTGCGTGTGTTCGTGTGTACGTATACGATGGATAAGCTTCACGAATGAAGAGAGGAGAGAGTACGTATCAGCTGTTAGTACGTATGCATGTGTGTGTGTGTTTTGTTTACTTTCTACATTCTTTTCTTTCAGATGTTTTACAGTACGTACATGTACATGTATCCGATCTATATATATGCATGTATACATGTACTAATCATTGTTTTCTTTTATATATATATCTCATTTATTTCATAATTATTACATTTGCAGGACTTACATACTATTTATAGATACATACATACATGTACCTAGGTCTAGGATAGGCTCGGGGGCTCCGCTCCAGTTCACAGATTTTCGATTTTTGCGGGGGGCGCCGGTCCCCATTAACCACGAAAAATAAGGGATCACTGTAGTTCAGTTTTATTTAGTTTGGACTTTTTTTTTCTCTAATTCAGTTAGTTTTAATTAGTTTTTAGAGCAGGTTTGCCAGTTTTTATTAGTTATTGTTATTTTCTAAATGCTTAGTTTTAGTTTAGTTTCAGTTTCATTTATATCTTTTATCTTCTTCACCGTCGTATTCAAATAATCCCAGACAGGACTCTGCTGCTTTCTCCCAACTTTAGTCTCCATGTTTCCAGGTAGAGTGGGGACGAAAAGCTGACTCTAAACGACATGTGACGAGAAGTGACGGACCATTAAATATCGTTTGGTGCCAGCAGCTAAAATTGCTTGAGGGAATAAATCGATCTCATATCAATCCGACATTGACAAAGACGAAAACGAAGGGAATTTTATCCCTAATTTTCATCCGTTTTAGTTAGTTTTTATAAGCACACAACACAGTTTCAGTCAGTTATTGTTTTTTTTTTCTTTTAATTATAGGTTTTATTTATTCAGTTAACGAAAATGTTTTGACAATTCTAGTTTTCATCATTTCGTTAATTTTCGTTAACGATAATAACCTTGGTAAATACAGCCTGTGTCAACCCTGTACAGAAAACACACATCCTTTGAGCTTAAGCCCTTATATTAATGGCCTTCACAGGATGAGGAGTAAATTAAGAAATCACCATTCAGCTATGTAAGAAGTCACAGAAAGAACAAGTCCTTGAATTAAGTAAAGACTAGAATCATGCCAACTTGCCTCCTTAGCAATTGGAATAAATTGAATCCACCCCATAATTACAATTAGCACAGTGTGAGCTGATGATTGAAATTGTGCTCACCAGGTGGGTAAATGATGGGTAATGGGGGTAATTTGGTTTTTAAATTCAAGAACTCACACTTGAATCCAGACTGATTGATGTATGTGATGCGAATGATTTAAGCCAGTTGCCGGCAAACAGTTCATTAGGATGCAAGTTGAGGAAGAGGCACAAACGACTTCTGCCGGAATATTTGGGTGGGCTCTCCCTCAGACACCAGACTTTAGGCAAAACAAACTGATGAGTGAGAGAAAAGCAGGTGAAAACATCTTTCCCATCATCTATTCCTGAATGAATGTCAACAATCAAGAGTGACCTCAGCATTCCTGTCAAACACACCCTTATGGAACAGGGCAGTAAAAAGAAGTC
Organism: Sphaeramia orbicularis; assembly: GCF_902148855.1. NCBI lineage: Eukaryota > Metazoa > Chordata > Actinopteri > Kurtiformes > Apogonidae > Sphaeramia > Sphaeramia orbicularis. Next base: position 54,506,117 of record NC_043960.1, on the reverse strand, counting down.
ATTTCAGTTCATTTTTCAGTAAATTCCTCTAAATCACAGGTGTCAAACATGCAGTTCGGGGCTAAATCTGTCCCGCCAAAAGGTCCAGTCTGGCCGTTGGGATGAATTTGTCAAATGCAAAAATTACACTAAGATATTAACAATCCTTTTGGTTCAGGTTCCACATTCAGACCAATTCAATCTCCAGTGGGTCAGAACCAGTAAAATACTCATCGTAACATAGAAATAATGACAACTCCAAATTTTTCTGTTTGGAAATGGAAATATGTTCTTGTATTTATACTAAAACAAAGTATAATTTCGCAAAAAAAGTGAATAACCTGAACAAATATGAACAACGTGAAAAGCCTTAAGAGTTTTTTTTTTCTTTTAGTTGTAACAATATTCTGCCTGATATTAAATGTTTTGTGTGTTTGTAGATCCACTGTGATCTGTAAGTAAATGACAAACTGAGGCATAGCATTGTTAAAATTACACTTATTTTTCCAGTTTGTTCATGTTATTCACATCTTTTGAAAGGATAGTTTGTAGATGTAAACCTTTTCATAATGTAAATCTACTTTTTTTTCGCTCGAAACAGAGAAATTTTGGAGTTGACATTATTTATATATTATTATGTTATTATTTTCTGGCCCATTTCAGATCAAATTTAGCTAAATGTGGCCCCTGAACTAAAATGAGTTATACACCCCTGCTTTAAATATTTTACTGACAATAAGTGAAGTGCCTGGAGATAGTGAAATGGGCTGTGAGCCGATTGTCCTTGAATGCAGCACTGTGACATCACCTACGTTCCTCTGGTCTGTGTTGGTGGGTGTGGCCATCTCTGACTGTGCAGGAGGTAAGACGCCAGACACATGGGTCCCAAAAAAAGTTGCATTTCTTTAGATCAGGGTCTCAAACTCATTTTTTTCAGGGGGCCACATTCAGCCTGATTTGATCTCCAGTGGGCGGACCAGTAAAATAATATAACTGATAAATAGTAGCCGATAAATTATGACAACTCCAAATTTTTGTCTTTGTTTTAGTGCAAAAAACCCCATTAAATTATGAAAATACTTACTTTTATAAACTATCCAACATAAAAATGTGAATCACCTTAAAAAAAGTGAAATTTCTTAAGAAAAATAAGTGCGATTTTAACAATATTCTGCCTCAACTTATTATTTCTACATGTGCATTATGGATCGATCTACAAAGACACTAAACACTGAGTAACAGGCAGAACATAGTTAAAATTGTGTTTATTTTCTTTAGACATTTCAGGTTGTTCATATTTGTTCAGGTTATTCACTATTTATTTTTACAGGATAGTTTGAAAAGGTAATATTTCCATAATTTAAAGTTATTTTTTGCACTAAAACAAAGACAAAATTTGAAGTTGTCATTGTTTATAGGCATAGTGTAATATTATTTTTTTCACATCAAACCAAGAAGAAAATATGAAGTCATTGTTTTTTATAGGATATTATGCTGTTATTTGACTGTAGATCATATTGGTCTGTATGTGGAACCTGAACTAAATGAGCTCAACAGGCTTGACTGTGGAATTTTTGCACTTTGCAAATTCATCCCACGGGCCGGATTGGACCCTTTGGCGGGCCATATTTTGGCCCACGGCCGCATGTTTAGACCCCTGGTTTAGATTATTTTACATGTGAATATTACGGCTACATTCAGACAGTAGGTCTTAATGCATTTTTGGTGAAATCCAGTTTTTTTTGTGTGTGTTGGTTCATATTCCACATTAGATGCGACTTCTATCAGTTTTGAGTCTGAACAGAATGTGACCCTGAAGTGACCCACATGCACAAAAGAGGTCCTGACATAATACGTGACCATGCAGACACACACTGCGTTTATGGAAGTAAGTGTGTATTTCCCGCCTTGTGTGTGACTGGTGCTGTACTAATACATTTGCTTTGCCTTTGATTCGTTCATTCCAGGCCAACTCCAGTGGGCAATGGAATGGAGTCGAAGCCAAGATGCATTTACTGGACAATCAAACTGGACTCACCGTTTCTCCCCCTTGTACCACTCAAAAGTCGGAGAAGGCACAGCAGCTGCCTCACATCTTAGCAGAGCTGTGCGGCCCAGACCAACCCCATGGCTTTTCATCTCATGGATAGATGGTGCAACTGGAAAAGAGAACAAAAAAACAAGAGGTTTTTAAAAGTGAACACAGCACATGCTCGTCCAAACATCTTGGCCAGTTTACACACTACATAGTAGGGCATTAGTGACTTCAGATGTTTTTCGGATCGACTTATTTGTCAATAAAGTCGAAGTCGAGTTGACTTGTCGTATGATGACGTCATCACATTGACAGCGGAGGAACACCGCAGACACACAGCCGTTCAACAATGAGCAACTTGTACTAACGTTCATTGGAACATTAACAATGTTCAGTAAGAGCAGAATAAAAACTAAGACACAAGCATCAACAGTCCTTCTCAGACATTTAACCAAAACAAACGTAGTTAACACCTTGAATTTTCTTTTAAATTTAACTGAACAACATAAAGTGGGAAAAGGTTCAGACAGCGGCATAAAGACACACAGCATGTTAGAGAAAGAGTGCATTGTCTGAATGAAATAAATGAACAGAATAATCCAACACACTGGCTGTTCAAATTATTATTCAGCATTGATGGAGCTTCCATGGTTCAGAACATTACTGAGACCAGAGTTTTTCTAGATCACAGTCATTTAGTTCCTACTCTGAGTCGTCTTCTTCCTTCAGTGTTGGCCTTGTGCTAGTGATGCATGGGTCGATTTTTTTTTTTTTTTTTTTTTTTTTTTAAGCCACTTTGTGGAATTTTTTGACCTGACACGCAAATAAAGTGACATTTTTTGGACCTGCACCAACCTGAGCTAGGTCCGCTGATCCGCGCCTCACTACCACTCACTGAACTCCATGTTTTCATATTGGCTAAAATTTCCTTAGGGGGTCAAATGAGTGGCCATTGTTGTCAAAAAAAAAAAAAAGTTGTAAGAAATGCATAGAACTGTGTTGAAATTATGCTAATCCATTTGTGCACAGACTACTGATATTATTTGACAGTGGAAGCTCTATTTTCAGAAACATTGGATTTTGAATAGCACGTGTATGTGAAAACTTTTACTGGTGGACGGATGTGACATTACCCATGATGCTCTGGTCAGTACCAGTACTTTATTAGGAATAAACTTATATACTTACTATTGCTAATTCTGCTCTTATTCATAATGTTAGTATTGTGGATCTAAAACAATAACAGCTGACACAAAAACAAAATGTGGCAGTGGACGGATGTGACATGGTTGTTACAAATCCCATCATACTGATGCTCTGCAGCCATGTCACCGTTTACACTAATGATCCCTGTGCCAAAACTAGGATCATAATTATTTATTGTATAGTTTATCATCATATTAAAGAGTAAATAACATATAGAATTGTTATTTCTTTATAAAAATGCTTATTATTAGAAAACTGTTGATTTAAAAGTGACATGTGACATTCTTCATATATGTATTGGTGTAACATAAGCAGGATGGATCAGCACCATACTCCATTTTGAACCTGTAAAAATAAAACGTGATATGTAGGATAGAATCTGGTAAGAAAAATTGGGGAATCTAAAAGAATAGAATATTTGTTTTTCAGGTAAATTCAGTTAAAATAACTTGGCCATTTGTGACATGAAAATATAGCATTAATTGTGATGAAATTGGACATTTTTGACCTGAAACATAGTTCATATGACCATCAACATGTTGAACAGAACTGAAATCCTGTACATTTGCAGAACTTGTATTTACCAACACAATACACTTATATTGATTTCTTATGCACAAAGACATAAATAACCTCTAAGCAAATTTTAGCCGATATATAACGATGAGAGTATCGACATGCGCTGAATGACGGCTCGCGCGCTGTCGGGTGATGGAAGGGAGAGAGAGAATAACACACGACTAGTCGACTCCTCCAAAGTAACGTCGACTTGTGCCACAGACGTCGATGCGTCGACAAACCGACTTTTCAGTTAATGCCCCAGTACAGAGAGTAAACTTGACACTCAACACAACATCTGCAGAGGCAGTGTGGGGGGAGGGGAGGAGGCGTCCATCCCTGAAGTTCAAAAATTAACTGAATTGCACTGTGTGGAGATAATGGCTTAATGGAAGTTCAAAGCCTCAATGTGGAGGCAGGTCCTGTGAATGTAAAATGAGGCTCCTTTCATGTGCTGGAATGTGGTGTAAATCTCTTTGACCGTGTCATACAGGCAACTGTACATAAAGACAGTTTCCAAAGTAACCCAGTCCTGTAGTACTGGAACTATTTCCCCTGTCTATAGAAACATACAGTAAAACAGAAAGCAAGGAACTGAACGAGCTGAGGCTTTACATGATTAAAACAACAACACTCGGCTAAATCCACTGTGATATGGGACACATCTGAAAGACATGGCAATGCTTGCTTTATTTCATTACTTTACACATAATAATTATGCAAATGTTCCACTCCTTACATTTGTAATTACTGCACATTAATGTCTAATTCATAACCTAAGGAAGCAAAAAAAACAAACCTAACCCTGCTTCAGAAGGTGTTATACAGTTGACAGTCATAAGCAGCAGAATTGTGCATTAACCCTCTGGTATCCCATCCAGCAAGACCCTTACTAAGCACCAAGTGTGTCTTTTTGGCACACTTGTGGAATAATGTCAAAAATTTTCACAGTTTGTTTTTAATTCTTTTACACTTTTTCTATTTCATCAACTTGAGCCATGAATAAAAATACCAAATACTCAATAATGGTCACATTTTTTAACCCTTTAAATGCTGTGTTTGTAATGTAAACAAACCATTTTTTGATGCAAAAACACACAAAATTTTTTTTTTTCAATATACTACATAAAAAGTGGATCACATATTATTTGATTTTTGCAGCCTAGCATATGTCAATGATTAACTCCAACATTTTTGGCGCTAGGTCAAATGTACAATATACTAGCATCTGTCACCAAGTGTACGTAAAATGCACACCTATAAATCAAACTATTAATATTATATATTGATTTATTTTCCTGCTCTAATTTGATTTTACTTTTGTAAATCAAGGTCAGCCCTAATCATACATATCAAATGGAAGAAAGTGCGTTTTAGGCACACTTGGGAGACAGATGCTAGTCTTGTAATTTTCTTTGGTTTACAATGAGCAAATTTTAGTTGGTGGCCAGAATTTTAAAGATCATGCAAAAATGAACAACTTTTGAATTCTAACCTTATTTAAATTGTGAAAAATAATATGAAATTTTTTAACACAAAGTGCAAAGCGTGCCTAAAAGGCGCACCCAGATACCGGAGGGTTAACCAGATTATTATTGCTGTCAACTTTAGAGAACTAATTATGAAATTTAGAGATATTTAATGGATTACAACTTTGCTTTCTTCCCTTCTCATCTGACTTGTGACCAGTGTTCAACAGACTCATTTGGAAGTAAAGTGAAGGGCTGAGTGGGTTTATTTTTTTTCGAACAGTATCTAGTGTGAAAGAAACAGAAAATAACATTATGTTTCTGCCATTTGTGCCTTTGTTGTAGTTACTGCTGCTCACTGGAGCGTGGCCATGTCCGCCTGAAATAACTTATGATTCTACCGCCATACACGACCAACATATGTCGAAGCACTTGTACATGCACAGTTATGAAGCAACAATGGCTGGTACCTGGTAATACAAAGCAACTGCTCTGTGTCAGAACCTGTTGAATGGAAAAGACTCAGACGTAGAGTTTGGATGGAGATGCTGATATTCTGTCTCCACTCACAGCAGAATCTGTCCTTCTTTACTTTTTCATATTTGCTGGACTATTGTGGAAATTCAGTTGGCAATTGGAACACACTTGTTAATACTAATCGTGAGTTACATTAGTACATATAAGACATTTTCTCCTTCTAATCTGATGTCTACTTTGAAGAGCCTTGATGATGTTCAAAGTCAAACAGTATTCTAATGAATAGGCCAGGTTTTTGTTGTTATTTCTGTTAATGCAGAGAAGAAATGTCTTTAAAGCTGAAAGTCACTTTTGGATGGCCTTGACGGATTTTTTTT
>NC_043960.1:54456552-54500003 GCF_902148855.1 Sphaeramia orbicularis | reverse complement strand
GAGTTTAAACCAACATGTGTGGGTATGTGGACACACCAGGAAACCCAATCATTTTAGAATTTGTAGGAGATAGAGGGGTAACGAGCATTCTAGATTCAAACAACAAAGGTTTATGTTCATGTTTATGGAATGACTTCTACTGACATCTACCAGAATAAAGAAACTAATCATCACATTTGGGATTGAATGGAAAAACCAACATCACACACTTCTGTTTTTTCAACATTTAGTAAATATCGGTGAGGTTTTGCGCAGATGTCCAATGGAAAAGTGAATAATATCTTTAACTGTAGTTCAACAGGTGGATACTCAGCGCAGGCTCTGACAACAAACAACAAATCAACTTAAAAGAAACAGGTTCAGAACCTGAACCTTTGTTGGAATGCCATGTTGTACAGGTTGGAAAAACACAATGGAGACGAAAAAGAGTCTGAGAACCTGATTGAAAACAGAAATGCTGTAACTAGTGAACAAACCCAGTGTTTGGTGTTAAATGAATCAGATAATGAAATGAAGGAAAAGCTAGAAGGTAGGAAGAAAGAGAGTAGCAAACTGGTTTTATTTAAACAACACTTAGGGTTTGTTGTCACCATGTTTTCAACAGGAGTCATTCTGATGTCACTGGATTTATTTAATCCCACTGTTATGGTTAATACTTAATTTACTGTTTCATTAAAAGGATTTTAACCCATAAAGACCCAAATATCCACCTTTAACCAAAAGTATCTACTGATCTAAACTGTTTAATACCTGTTGATCCACTAATCCTATCAGTCCATGTCAATAATTGGTGTAAAATACAGTTCTTCATCTTTTCATGGTCATCAGATATGACCCATTTGGATGTTCAGAGGCTCCGTAGTTACCATGGAAACACCATCATCTTCTACAACATTGATTCACCAGTAAAACTTAAAGTAGAGTTGGATCAGTGACAGTGGATGGACACACTGGGTTTATGTTCAGTCAGAGATGAGCTCAAGTCTCTGAGCTCCAGTCCAGGTCACGTCTCATGTCTCTAATGGAGTTAATGAGTGCTTTATGCCCGTGGTTCTGCTTTGAACACAGCATAGATATATCTGAGGAATACACAGCTGTACTGTATTATCATCTGTCATCAAATAGCAACACTGACACAATATGAAAAAAGATTTTTAAAAATACAATATTAAAAAATAAAAAGTACTAGTATTTTTCCTATTCCTGGAATACTTCACAGTCTTTCTTTTTACTGAGAGCACAACATGTTCTGTTAAATATTTTTCAGTGTTTACATTTTGATAAAAAATTCCAAACTGAACTGAGTCCAACCCTGGGGCCTCATGTACAAAGCGTGTGTACGCACAAAAACCTGCCGTACGCCCTTTTCCACGCTCACGTTCAGATGTATAAAGAGTGAAATGACTGTGGAAATGTGCGGTCCTTCACGCCAAGTCCATAGCTGGTGTACGCACGTTTCTAGTGCTTTGGAACCTTTGGCGACACTTAGAGGTGACACTGAGAAACTGTTAATAATGTGAAAAAGGTCATTCCTCCGATAGATGTGCACATCGGAGATACACACAAGAACAATGAACACACCAACACGTCATCCTTCTGTCAGAGCAGCACATCCACCACCAGAACCAGAACCAGAACCAATTAGACCCTGTATCCATCAATGCCAATCCTGCCCAGGAGGACATTAAGCAACAACCATATAAGGAGACAAGGACACAAAATTCATTGGTTGATGAATATAGTGTTCATGTCTGTGAGAACATTTATAAGTCGGTCCAGTCGCTCATTGACTCCGCCGATTGTCCTCATGATGTCCTCTTGTGGCTCGGGTCAGTACAGACCCATGCCGGTCGGACAGGCATCAGCAGTGGGCTGTGGCGGACCGGAGGACCGGCTAACACTGGGGAGTCAACAGAAGCCTCTGTGACAGGAGGATGATACTGCGTCTTCTGTCTCATTGTTGGAAAATAATAATTTGAGTAATTAAACATGAGTCAAAGTCTTTGATTTCCTCTTTGATATCCTGACATGATTACGCATGAACCTTTTTCTTGTTCGGCTGTGATCAGACTGTGTATGACCCGTAGAATGAACTAATGTGTGACTTACACTAATACTGAATCTATATTTATCTTGGGGGTGATCCGCATCAGCCCTGTAAGAAAAGTGTCACAATATCGGCGACTCTTTCCTCAAACGGTCTCAGTTCGTCTCTTTTCTTCTTCCGCCTGTTTCGGCCTCCGCTTCGTGTCCACCTTGACGTCATCGTCTGGTCATGCAGACAGGGGAATCCCAGAGGGAATCCCACCTGCAGACCCTGTTTATACTAATTTGCATATTTAAATGTGGGCGTGGAGAGGGAGGAGTCAGGTACTCCAACATATGCGCTGAATTCCTCGTTGATTGGGATGTATCAAGGAAATGTACTTGGATTCGGGCGTACGCACACATTTTATTCATCTGGATTTTTTGTGTGTTCGGACTTTTCTGGATTTGGGCGTACGCCAGGTTTCAGTATGAAATCCACGCAAGTCTTTCTACATGAGGCCCCTGGTCTCTACAGTAGTGGTCTACAGACTCCTGGGTCAGCTGTAGACTTGAACTGAACTGAGTCCAACCCTGGTCTCTACAGTAGTGGTCTACAGACTCCTGGGTCAGCTGTAGACCTGTTCTGTCCCTCTGCACTGGCTCCTTTTGTTGCTTTGTTTCATCTTTTGAACCTGAACATGAACAGGATGTGACATAGGTGCAGTTAGTAATTCTTGAACTAAGGTTGGGATGATACAGAAAACTCATGTGCAGCATCTGGAACCACAGGGTTCTGAGGGAAGAACAGGTTCTAAGATAATATTACAGGCAAAAAAATGTTATAGACTAACCTTACTGAGGGTAAGGGGAATATATAACTAAAAGCAAATATTAATAACAGATTACAACAATATTATTAGTGTGTCCAACTCTCTCATCAGAGCCTCTAAATCCCAGTATAACATTAACCTATAAACCTAACATTAGGTGGTCTGCACAAACCACCTTCCTGCCTGTAATGTTAGCTACCGTTCATAATGAACGTGGTCTTCTGGCTTTGACATTGGCCTGTAGATTACGACAGTGAGACACAGATGATTAGAGACAGTATGACTCATCTGTTCAAAACACCACAGAAATAACAGGGTTATCCCTCCATCTGTAGATATAACCCAACATATTAACATTAGACTGCTGACTGGAACTATCTACGACGTCAGTGAGCTAACGTTAAACATGTTTGCTAACCTGTCGGTGCGTTTTTAAGGTCCCTTAAGGTTTAAAGTCGATGATCCTTCATCTTTATGTTTTCATTACACAGACTTTGCACGTAGCAGTTTGTTTACTATGAGTCTGTGAGAGTTTCGTATCCGTAGGATACGACTCATGGTCCACCAGATCACTGTAGACGAGCTTCAGTACTGCATTAGTTTTGTTTACATTCAGGTTTATGACAGTATGAGTACAACGGGTAATGACCATGTGCTTTAAGAATGAAATGGAGATTCAGCCCAGCAGACCCATGAGGCTTTGATACCGAAACAGAAAAAGATGTTCACAAGTCCCGAACTTTGAGTCCGAGTCGAGTCTGAAGTCTTTGAGGTCGAGGGCTCCAGTCAAGTCTGAAGTCACTGTATCTGCAACTTAAGTGCAACTCGAGTCCAGGTCCAAATCAAGTCCCCATCTTTGTGTTCAGTTAAAGATACATTTTACCTGAAAAAGTACCTTTTTGTTAAGTTTTCTCTGCTTTTGTCTCCAACGGCCCAAAGGTCGATGGACTTTGGGATCAGTTGGCGTCCGTCGTCCGTAAACAATTTTTCAAGAATCGTCTTCTCCAAAACCGTTTTACGGAATGATTTGATATTTATCGTGGAACATGTTTGGGTAAGGTCTACCAAAGTTTGTTCAAAGAATTGAGAAATATTGACTTTGAATTTTTTAATGGATTTTTAAAATGTATAAACCCCATTGGTTTATAATGGGACACATTTCAAAGTGCTATAACTGAAACAGTTGAAGATATTGATATAATGATATTGGTAATAGATAGGAAGTCACATATGGGCTTTAATTTGGTCCCATGACCTTTGACCTTGAGTGACCTTGAACGGTCAAATGAATGTTAATTAATGTCTTTAAAATACTGTTGGACTACAGGAGCCTTGGTCCTACTTTTGGTACAATGACCCTCAAATGTATTCTCAGCATGATGATCAAGTACATGATCAGTGAATTAAACATCAGAAAATACCTGATTTTCACTGAAAAAATGCAAACTAGAGAGGATCAATGTTATGGTAAATGACTAACGTTTAAATCATTTAAGAACAGCTGGTAAAGTAGCTCTGGGTCTTTAAGGGTTAAAGTGAAACAGGGCTTTAGTGTCTGCTCTGCTGGACTTGGACTGGTCTGTATGAGTCAGACTTTTGGAGCTTCTCTGTAAACATATTTTTCCAAACAATCAGCTCAACTGTAGTCAAACCAACAAAACTGTTCAATGATTTATGCTGATGTGAAGCTTGATGAAGTTCATCCTTTAACGTCATCACACTAGCTCAGCTAGGACCCCTTTGCAGATGACTCTGACCCCTGCTCCACCCCCGTGTCCTATTGGTCACTTGTAGCTCCAAAGTAAAGGGTAACATACACAGACACACGATCTAGAATTCCATCATCAACTGCCATTATTAGTATCAAACCACTGCTACAAAATTACATCAAACATGATGAAAATGGACTTGCATACGTGCTATTACACAATGTAAGCTTTAAATTAATTACGTACATGAATTTATCTTGTATCTGGACAAATATCAATATATATTTATATATATATATGTTATATATTTATAGATATATCAATGCCATTTAAAGCCATATATATCATTCCCATGATCTAAATCCTAATAATGTACAACTATGGTCCTGGTGGCTAAAAGACCTTCCATGTGGATAAACAAGTCTGTCTCAAACTTCTCATCACATGAATTTTCAGCATGGTTTGAAAAAGAGAACTCAAAGTCTATACAGAAATCTTTAAGAGTTCTTGTCAACGTCATTATGTGCATTTAGGATTTTTCTGTTCTGTTTGAAAATGACATACGCAAATATATATTATCATTTGAACAAATGCTGCAATTCATACACGGTCACTCCTTAACAAATAGTTCTGAGATCTAATACTGAAAACACACAATGAAGTGGTGCTACAAAGGACTGATGCCAGTGTCATTCAGTTTATAGAAAACAATATGTAATCCGCCTTGTAGGGCATGAAAACAAATTAAACAGGATTGTATTTACTGTCAGTAAAATAATTACAGTTTCTCTATGGCAACCCCTTCAATCCTTCATGAAACTGACAATTGCCTGCGAGCTTCACGGGGAAACACTTCACGCTGTGTGATTCAGTCGTCTGCATCATGGAGAGGACCTGGCTTCGATAGCTCGCTTTAAAACCCAGGCATTATCTCAGGCTCTGCATCATTGGCTGGCAACTTATTTTCCAGTCACTGGAAATAATGAGGGACAGGTTGACAAATACCTTGATGCCACCTCTTTTAAAATAGCATGTTGCCTCAACATCGGCAGCTGCCACCCTATCAGAAGGATTTGAAAGAACACTGTGAGTCTCTCCAGTCAGAAATTACTTACTGTTTTTGGATCAATTGAAATGTGTGAGATGGTGCAAAGGAAGAAAAGGCCCATTTCAAAAAAACATTTCTTTTCTTTTTCCATTCAGAACTGAATCAAACTTGCCCAGAAGACTGGTTATGGATGGAAGAGTGTTTTTCCTTTGTCTGGGTTTTATGGGGGGGAGGTTTTGTCCTGCTGTGCAACAAACATATCTACCAAACTGAATGCCAGCACTCAGAAACAGAGGTTTTTTTGATAGTGACATCTCAGTCTGCTGCTCAGGGCTGTGAATGGAGGCTGCAGCTCCAGTGTGTACAGTATGAATCTGCCCGTTAAAGTGACAAAGGCACAGGAAGGACGTCATGAACCGCAGGGTCACATGAACCACCGCCTCACAACTCCTCCGGCCCTTTAGTAAAACAGCATTTTGACGCCACAACTTTGAAATTTTTTGAAATTTTTGTCCAAAAGCCCCCCCCACCCCAAAAATTACTTTTTTAAACTCTGAAAATCGCAACTTTCACAGCTTCTCCACTGTTTTGTCCAGTGCAGTGTATAAATATGTTCATGATGGACCACGTAATGATCTTGTCATATCTTGCCGTATTGTATCATTAGAGTTCTTTGTACTATGAAAAGTCTAATGTCTAATTAGTGTGGCGGGAAACACTGGCACACATTTTGGCTGGTCACTAATCACTAACACTCATTCATTCATTTTCTGAACCCGCTTTACCCTCACTAGGTCACCTGGAGCCTATCCCAGGTACACATGGGCGAAGGCGGGGTTCACCCTGGACATGTGACCAGTTCATCACAGACTGAACATATAGAGACAAACAACCACTGTCACATTCACACCTATGGGTGATTTAGATTAACTCATTAACCCATCAGTGCATGTGTTTGGATGGTGGAGGAGCCAGAGAAACCACCCAGACACGGGGAGAACATGCAAACTCCACACAGAAAGGTCCACCCCCATAACTGGTGTTGGAATAGAACCCAGACCTTCTGTCTGTGAGGCACCAGGTCTATCCACTGCACCAACAGGACATATACATGTAAATGTCCAAGTCATGTGAAACTACCGTTTGTTCTTTTTGACATGTCTGTATGGAGAATACATGAGTAAATAGTTCGTTTAATGTGTCTGATGCAATGGAAGTTGTTTGTGGTCAGTAGATGTGTTCTGAGGAAAGAACCTGAGCCCAACATTTGGAAGAACCCACATTAACAGCTTCATTCCATCAAATATGCATTTTGGACCATTTGGGTGACCTTTGACCTAGAATTGGACCTTGACTCTACACCTTTTGTAGTGCAAAGCACTCTTCAGACATGACATGTCTGACAAAAAAAAAAACATTGAAGGGCCCAGCATGAGCAGATTGCTTCATTGTACTTTATCAAAAGTGAAGAAGGTTTGAAAGCTGACAAAAACCCCACGTTTTCAGGGTTTGAAAAAGTAATTTCGGGGGGGGGGGTGGGGGGGGGGGGGGGGGGGGGGGTTGGGCTAGATTGAAATTTTTTCACATTTTGTATTCCCAGGACATGGGAGCATTAGAAAATGGTCACATGAACGGTCACATGACAACCCACTGTAGAGCAGGGTCACACTGGGCCACATTCAGCCCAGTTGGATCTCCAGTGGGTTGGACCAGTAAAATAATAAAAAACAACCTATAAATAAATAATGACAACTTTTTAGTGCATTAAAAACATTACAAAACATTACATTATGAAAATACTTCCATTTACAAACTTTCACATAAAAATGTGAATAACCTGAAAAAAACTGAAATTTTGTAAGAAAAAATAAGTGCAATTTTAACAGTATTCTGCCTCAACTTATCATTTATACATGTACATTACACACAGTGTTACACAAAAATGTGATTACAGGCAGAATATTGTTAAAATTTTGGGGTTTGGAACTAAAATGAAAATAATTTCTACAATATTACATCACAGCTTATTTTTAACCCAACATACAGATCACAGTGAATCTACAAATGCATAAAACATTTAATAACAAGCAGAATATTGGTACAATTACACAGGATGTTCATTAGACAGTTCAGGTTTGTTCATGTTTGTTCAGGTTATTCACATTTTATTGTTAAGAATAGTTTGTAAATGCAAATATTTTCAAAGTGTATGTTATTTTTTTTCACATAAATTAAAAAGAAAATGTGTAGTTGTCAATTATTTATAGATGACGTTATTTTACTAGATCCCATTGGTCCGTATGCGGAACCAGAACTAAAACCACTTTGAAACCCTTGAATGTTAATACCTTCAGTGTCAATTTTTGTACTTTGCAAATTCATTCTATGTTCCGGAGTGGAACCTTTGGTGGGCCGGCTTTGGCCCACGGGTCACATGTTTGACACCCCCGCTGTAAAGGATCACTAACTTCCAACATATGCTCTTGATGAATATTTGTATCAACACAAGGTAACTTATTGTCAATATTTATTCATATTTATCTTCTAGCTCTGTAAAAGACACTTGTAATAAATGGCCCTGACTTTCCTCCATCAGCTGAAACCGTCGACACTGTACATGTTGGTGCATCAACGCACTGTCGCACAAGTGTCACAACAATTTCTGACTTTGTTGAGGTGTTTGTTACAGCGGCATCCACAGTCACACATCAGCCACAAAAACATGTGAGATATTTTTTCCCCCAACATACAGGAAAATTTCAGATACAGCCAGAAAAAGTACACCAGAGCGGTACAGAAAACAGAGATGTGACACTTCCATAGACTCCCATTGTAAAAAAAAAAAAAAGGCGGATGAAATATGGATCTAATTCAGGTTCTGGAGGTGGGGCCAATAGTTTGGACCACAATTCATTTCTATTTCTGCTGATCTATCAACTCTAGCTCTAAGCTGATCAGATATGGTCATCTTCCCACTGATCCAGTGTATTTCCTGTATTAGTGACATTTCTGTTGTAAATTCTGTTTTCTTTGGTCTGTGTTTGCGTTTGGATCCATTTCTATCTGATCCAACTGTTCTGTTGGGTTTTCAGCTGTACTCCTATAGTTCCATAGTTGGACTGGTCCATCTGTTCACACTGAACCACTAGAACTAGAATGATGGAGGTTCTAAGGCAGGGGTGTCCAACTCATTTTAGTTCAGTTCCACATTCAGCCCATTTTGATCTCCAGTGGGCCGGACCAGTAAAATAATAACTGTGAAAAAAGTAAAATTATATCTGATCAGGTTTACATCTACAAAGTTTCCTTAAAAATCTGAATAACACGAACAACTTGAATTATCTTAAGAAAAACAAATGCAATTGTAACAATATTCTGCCTCGGTTTATCAGTTTATCATTTACACATGTGCATTTACAATCACACAAAACATTTAGTAACAGGCAGAATATTGGTCAAATTGCATTTACTTTTCTTAAGACATTTCGTTTGTTTATTCATATTTGTTCGAGTTATTCATGTTTTTTGTAAAAGTATAGTTTGGTAATGTCAACATTTTCATGTAATTTTACTTTTTACACCAAAAAAACAAAGAGAGAATTTGGGGTTGTCATTATTTATAGGTTATAATGATCATATTTTACTGGTTCTGACCCACTTGAAATCTAATTGGACTGTATGTGTCTGTACGTGGAACCTGAATTGAAATGATTTTGACACCATTGACTGTTAATATCTTTAGTGTACTTTTTGCATTTCACAAATTCATGCCGCAGGCCAGGTTGGACCCTCGGTGGGCCGGATTTGGCATTTTTGACACCTGTGTTCTAAGGTAAAGTACCATTAGTCCAAATGTGGTTCTGTGGGTTTGATTGGAGCTGTTCTGTTGAACCTGGTGCTGTTGGGTTCAGTTTGTCAGCTGAGGTCATGTGATCATTAGTGTCATTACTGTGGTACAAATATGGGTCCACTTTGACACTGATTTATTCTATTTGTCATTTATTAATATTTCATAATAGTTTCATGTGATGCCTGTAAGTAATTTCTTTGTCCTGAGCTCGTTTCGTAAACCTACTTGCTGTAGTTATGAAGACAGATGGAGATAAATCTATGTCAAGAAGCAGTGAACTCATGATCAGGGCATGTCAAGCTACTCACAAACAAGGGAGGGAGTAGCCCAATGTTTGTTAAAGTCAGTCCTTTCAGAGGTCAACCCCGTTACTAGAGACTAGATGGTATTATTTGTGTTATTTATATTATTGTTTAAAACTGTGCCATCTTGTTTTGTTTCTGCAGCTTTCCTTCTTGTAAATAGGGTAGGCATAAATCAGCTATTACTTCAGCCTACACCTTTTCACCCATGTTTAATATAAAAATCCAAACTGTATGTATATATATATATATATATATATATATATATATATATATATATATATATATATATATATATATATATATATACATGTCATGTTCTGTTAAATGGACGAAGAAATTACTACTACTCAAAAGCAGAACTGACACTAACATACATACAGTAGTGACAAAACGGTTGTAAATAGACTAGTGTGTGGTTTATTTGTATATTTACCTGTAATAACACACTCACTGCTGTCTGTCCCATAGAAGAACATGACAGGGTGTGGTTTGTTTGGAACTACTGAGGCTTACATGAACCACCTATCACTGTAGCGGCGATATCAAAGCATGTTGCAACTCTCTCTCTATGGCTCTGGAGTACATCAATCACAGAGAAGACTGATAAAGTTGCCTTGTAAAGCATCCCTGTCCATCTGTACGTTTAGATACAGAACAGTGAAGAGTGGGAGCTGATGATGACAGGATGACGGACACAAAGATGTTCACTCTGCCTCCGTTTTCCTGGAGTAACTGTGTTGGTTTACCTTAATTACATGTATTTGTGTTTTCAAGTTTCATCTGCATATGTTGTCAAAAGTACTCTGAGAAGAATCAGTTGTCGACTCCAAACATGTTAAAACATGCAACAGAAGCTTCGTCCCTGCTGTTGCACTAATGCGGAAAATGAAGCAGATTTCTACTGTTCTGATTGGTTGAAAACTTTGGAAAGGCACATTCAGTACAGTACTTGGCCTCCTCCGAGACTGAGTTTAAACAGTTGTTGTTTCATAATGCAACAAATCGAAAGTAGTAATAAATGCATTTGGTACTGGAACAGAACAGCATGAATCTGGGATGTGAAGTCGGAGGAGGAGGATGCTTTGAAATTCAAAAAAAAAAAATCAGGGTGGAGACTGTGGGCCGTTATACGCGCTAGCATGAATATTTAAAATCCTCTTATCTTTAACTTAAAAGTCAAGAGAATTTGTTCCTCCGCTTTCAGCTGGGAGCATGAGGTGAGGCGGCAATCTCTCCAAGTAGGTGGTGTGGCCTCTTTAAAAAAGCTGCAAGAGTTCCAAGACTTCTTAACTCAACTTTTATGAGGTAGGTCAAACCATGGATGTGGATTCAGGTCAAAAAAACACACGACTTTGTACTTCAAGAAATAATGGAATGGGAGGAAATGAACAATGATCAGTATTTGTAAATGCATCCAGAGCAGAAACACACGACACACTCCAGTCAATGAGGACGGAGCAGAGTAAACGCTGGTTAATCCTATGTACTGTGGCATGAGGCCATCTGGCTCAGGAGGATTTCAACACTGAGGGCCGGGGGGGTCAAATGTGCACGATACGACACAATTAAGACGAGTCAATAAGTGAAGCTGCACTGGACAAACAGAGCAGCAACAGTCACAGTAATAGAGGGTATGCACATATGTCACTTCCCCCCCAGGCCACGCCCCTCTAAGTCAGACTGAGTGTCTTAAACCAACCTGCTCAACATGACGGAGTACAGCAGTAAACACAGCCAGAGCAGGAAAATGTGAAATATGAAATTAAATGAAGGAAAACTGGACTGGACATGGATCTGTACGAGCTACCAAAGAACAAGTGGTCCATGAACACTGACATGTGGACACAAATGGAGGATCCTGACCTGATCCAGGGTGGAGGGGATCAGTGCTGTTTGGACCTGAAACAAATATACATGGTTTCATCATCACTGACAACCAGGGTCCAAAACTAGGGCCCAGAACCAGCTGATCCACAGTGCATTCACAGTAGAGCGTGGACTGACCCCAGTGAATATATGCATGATCTACTGGGACTGAGGAGATTTACTGAGTCTAGTTCAGATCCAGTACTTTATCCAACACACATACTACTGCTGTGGACCAGCAGGGCACCACTGGATTCTGGGAAATTAGGAGATTTTTCCCACCTGTTTTTAAATTATGACATTATTCTTGTAATATTATGGCTTTATTGTCACAATGTGACGACTTTAATCTCAAACGAATGACATTTTTGTTAAATTATGAGGTTTTTTTTATAACTACGACTTTATTCTCATAACATTGTGATTCTTTTTGTATTCGACTTTATTTTCATAAAATTACAGGTTTTATATCGATATTTTATGACTTTATTCTCGTAGTGACAAGTGTTTTTATTTTCTCATGTGGCTCTAATACTCCGTCATCGCTTTATTCTCCAGTTCTCTGTATTTGTAAAACTGGGTTAGCCTCAGTTTCAGTTAGTTTACTAATCATGTAGGAGCACAAGGTTCAGAATCACAAAATGAAGACAAAAACCATGAAAGATCTGATCATGAAACCAAGAGCTGCACTAAGAAATAACGTTAGCCAAAACAATACGTCATTTAAGGTCTGATTTGACCTAAAAATTCAACATAAATTAATGTTAGCTGACACCAAACAGGATCCACAGATCTGGGTTTGGTTTCCTGGATTTGTGGATCCATCTACTTCTCTTTTCTTTGTCTTTCGGTGTCTGTAAAACAATAGCTCCCACTGCTTTAAGAACCTGTTCATACAATCAGTCGCACAACAGCTCTTATCCATTTTTAATTTAATATTGTTCTTCAGTTTAGACAGTATTGAAGCCAACGCTGTCACTCATCTGCCTCTTTCTGTCACTCAGTGGGCGGAACCATGGTGACTTCTGCTAGCGGTGACATCACGTGCAGACCCTCTATACAACCCCCAGCCCCCCAGGAATGACACTACAGGACCAAACTGCAACTGTATTTGTGTTTTGGTAAAAACGTAACACTGAAATATATTTGATATGACACCAGTGACTAAATATTACACCTCTGAGTAAGTCATCAGTGGTACTGAAAATAAAACAAGGTGAAATTTAAAGCTTTTCAAGATCTTTTTTAACGCCCAACGTTCAGTCTGGGAAAACTCTAGTCTTATGTCAGAAAATTGCACATTATAACATGTGTTTTTCTTTCTATTATGGGCTGTGCTTTAGCTCTGAGGTGCACTGTTGTGGTCAGCTGGTTTTCCAGAAAAAACACTGAGATAGACTTTTAGAAAACTTAAGATTGAGGGAATTCTCAAACTTCTTGTTTTTAACTCCAAAGGAGAAGCAAGGGGTATGGTTTTGGGTTTGGTTTGTTTGTTAACACTTTGTATTTGTTGAATTCAGACCTAATTGGGTTTATAGGTTACCAGTGACCCAGAATAGATGTGATTACATTTTGGGAAAATTAGGTCAAAGTTCAAACTTTTTATGAATTTTTAAAATCTTTTTTTTTCCCCATTTACTTATAATACGTGAAATGTGTCTATGCTGACATCAGCACACATGCAGACATGATGACATCAGCACACGCACAGACATGATGACATCAGCACACGCACAGACATGATGACATCAGCACACGCGCAGACATGATGACATCAGCACACATGCAGACATGATGACATCAGCACACGCGCAGACATGATGACATCAGCACACGCACAGACATGATGACATCAGCACACGCGCAGACATGATGACATCAGCACACGCACAGACATGATGACATCAGCACACGCGCAGACATGATGACATCAGCTGGATCGATGCTAAAATAAACTATAATACCTTGTAGGGGCGGGGTTTGTTGTGTCTGGAACCACATGTTTTCTGTTTGAGATGTTTCATCTATACCAGTCACTACTGCTGTCCTCATTCATATTTTAAGATGCTACAAATAATTAAACACTGACAGTTTAAACACAAGCACTATTGAAACAAATAAATACTGTCCACTGCTTTGTCTTATTATTTTAATTCAAACTGGTTTCAGAACGCTGCAGACTGGAATAACAGGTGTTCAGCCCACTGTTCTGGAGTCACTTTTCCATTGGACATCTGCGCAAAACTTTACCGATATTTAAATGTCGAAAAAACAGAAGTGCGTAATGTCGGTTTTTCCATTACATCACAAATGTGAAGATTTGTTTATTTATTATCACGAGACGTCAGTAGAAGTCATTCCATAAACATGAACATAAATGTGTGTTGTTTTGAATCTAGAATGCTCGTTACTCCTCTGTCTCCTACTGAATTCTAAAATGACTGGGTTTCCTGGTGTGTCCACACATACGCACACGTTTGGGTTAAACTTTTCTTCTTCTCTTGTTCTAACATCCATCAACATTCGTTTGTTTTTGTTCATGTGACTCTAGGTGGACTAAAAGGTCTTTCCATTGCAGTTTTGCATGATATACCAATTTTGCTACGCCCAAAAATCCACCTCTTCCAAGGACAAAAACTTTTTTATCAAAAAATGAGTTTCGGCAAAATTGTCGTTTTTCTATTTGGCAAATTTTTATGTGTAAGTTATATTCACACAATTCCAGGGTCAATGGAAAAGCGACTAGTGAGTGTTTGTTGTAAATTGGGATTTCAGTCCTATGTCCAACGTCCTCGCGCTGGGACCAGACCTGTGATACTGATGTGAACGCCACACAACAATGGGTCAGAGCAGACTGTGGTGTTGTAGCTTCTCATACAGTTTCAATGCCTTTAAACCAGAGGTGTCAAACATGCGGCCCGTGGGCCAAAACCGGCCTGCAGGATGAAATTAAAAAGTGCAAAAATTAAACTGAAGACATGAACAGTCAAGGGTGTCAAATGTGTTTGAGTTCAGGGTCACATACACACCAATGTGATCTGAAGTCAAATAATAACATAATAACCTTTGAATAATGAGAACTACACATTTTCTTCTTGGTTTAATGTGAAAAAATAACATTACACCATGAAAAAACTCACATTAATGAACAATCCTTTCACTAAAAATGTGACTAACCTGAAAAAAATATGAACAACCTGAAATGTCTAAAGAAATTAAGTGCATTTTTACCAATTTTCTGCCTGTTATTAAATGTTTAGTGTATTTGTAGATTCACTGCGATCTGTAAATTGTGTTAATAATAAGCTGAGACGTAATATTGTAGAAATTGTTCTTACTTTAGTTCCAAAGTCCAAAATTTTAACAATATTATGACTATTACCAAATGTTGTGTAACATTGTGTGTAAAGCATATGTATAAATTAGAAGTTGAGGCAGAATAATGTTAAAGTTGTACTTATTTTTCTGGCAAAATTCCAGTTTTTTTAGTGAAAGGATAGTTTGTAAATGTATGTATTTTCAAAATTTTATGTTTTTATTGCACTACAACAAAGACGAAAGCTTGAAGTTGTCATTATTTACAGGCTATTATCCTTTTATTTTTCTGGTCCGGCCCACTGGAGGTCAAACTGGACTGAATGTGGCCCCCTGAATGTGACACCCCTGTGTTAAACCCATAGGCTGTGAGCCCGGCCCAGTCTGCAGGAGCTCTGAAACATACGGTCTGTAGTTCCTGCACCTCACACACTAAAGGATACGATGAAGTACTTCATACTTGATGGAGCAGTGTTGAGCCGCATTATGTAATAAATTCCCATTATGTAATAAAAGTTCAAAATGTAATAAGAATGTCACGTCATCTTGTAATAAAGCTGCATTATGTAATAAACTGACGCATTTTGTAATAAACTACGTCAACGCATTATAGAGTAAATTTTTTGACATTATGTAGTAAGTTATTACAATTTGAGAAATTTATAACAAAATGCACTTGACACATTAAAAAAAAAAAAAATGTAATAACATGGTTCATTATGTATGTACCAAAGGTGTGACGGTTTAGCTCTTTTTTTATATCCAGAAATGTTGTTTACATTGTTAAAGACACTTTCCTGAGTTTTTTTTTTTTTTTCAACTGGCACAGACACTTTATATTGATCAAAATATTTTTAATTTGCCTTAAAAAGGTTCTATTTAGAAATAAAGCCATTTATTGTTCAACATCAGCATTTTCTACTTCGTGTGTGCATGTTGGAGTGTGTGATAATTGCGAATGTAATGGGAATAGGTAGGCTATCATTACCGCTACTACAACTACTAATCTGCAGGGCTACTTCAATTAAAGAGGGGAAAAAAAAATCTACTTGAATGTCGTTATTATGAAATGAACCATGTTATTAAATTTTCCTGAAAATAAAAATGTGTCAAGTGCATTTTGTAATAAATTTCTCAAATTGTAATAACTTACTACATAATGCGAAAAAATTTACTACATAACGCATTGAGGTAGTTTATTACAAAATGCGTCAGTTTATTACATAATGCTGCTTTATTACAAGATGACGTGACATTCTTATTACATTTTGAACTTTTATTAGATAATAGGAATTTATTACATAATGCGGCTCAACAAGCAGCGACCTCCTCGTGTCACAGGTGACGCAGATCTAAACCAAACCTAAATATAAGATGTTTGACAGGGTTGAGGAAAAGTCAACATGGGATGTGAAGGTTAGACTTCCACTGTTCCACTTTAATATCTGTGCTAAGGGTGATGCTAATGTTCACTCTGTTCGCCTCAGTGACAATAGGATAGTGTTGCTTGGTAACGACATCACTGTCTCTCTCATTGGTTGTTGTTGGCGTCCAGATTTTCACACTTAAATATGAACTGGGTGCTTCTCTGAAACTGGTCCTAAAAACAGGACATGGGGCTAAAAATTCAAACCAGATGTAGACTAATGTTATGAAGCAGGTTTGGAAGCACTTTGGGTCTATTTAAAAAAACAAATACTGAGATAAAAGAGAAACTATTTTTCAGATAAAACACATTTATATATTATTTCACTTTATATTTAAAACAAAAATCTGCATGTAACACAGTCAAAAGGACACGAAAACTATGTGCAACCATTTTTAAAAAAAATATCTCTTTCTTCTCTCACAGGTACATTTTAGGAATTGAACTAATTATCAAAGGCTGAGGGTTTGACAAAAATGACCGCTGATGCAAAATCTTGGTAGGTAACTTGGTAGGTTCTGTATGTAACACCAGTGGACACGATGGGTTCCACACTAAACGTGGAATGAGACTGAGATTGATGAAAAACCCACGTGTGGATTAGAAAAACCACTAGGATCGACACATTGAACACAGTGTCTTTATTTAGAGTCTATAGAAGACCATTTACACACGTTCTCACATCTAATGCACTGACACCTAGGGAGATTTAATGTCCATATTTAGGTTCTATTTTTTGCCCCAATATTTGATTATAAACTCATTAATTATGGGATGGATCAGAGGAAGAGTATAGTTTTTTTTTGCATTTATCTAAGGTCATCATTAGGTCCATCCTGGGGGGAAATATGTCTACATTTCCCTTTTATTATTGGGTCTAAAAAGATGGAAAAGTGTCAGATACTAAAATAAACCCAGTTTCATAGAAGCACCCAGATGTGTTTGGAAAAACCTGGACTTACGGGCAGTTCAGGCACGACTCCAGTTGTAAATTTAAGATTAATGTGGAACCAACCAGCCTTAAATCCTTAGAGTGTCAGGAGGGATGAACTGGACCCAAATGAGCCCAAGTACCTTCTAATGTGAGATGAACATCATTTGACGTGTTCTTTGACAACATCCAAGTGATATTTAACGCCTGTCTACATCATATTCAGGACAACCTCAAACTCAGATTAGATTTTCTTTGAATGACCCACAGAAATCCTAAAATACTGGTTTACGTTCACACTGTTTCTGCCCAAATATCCAGTCGTTCTACAGTATCTGCTACTTGGTGCTACATTCTAACTCTTAGGTTTATTCATGAGGTTAAAGTTTGGGAAAGATAGTGGACTAATCGACTTCTTTTGATACAAAGTCAGCAGAAAAGTGAAAAAATGACTTGCAATGGGCCTCACACAGAAACACTGGTGTTTTCTATTAGAATTTTCTCTTAGTGTGTTAACACAGCGGGCTCGCTTCACCAGCCAAGTAAACACCCAAAACTGTGTAAACAACCCAAAAAAACATGTGAACTTGTGCCACCAGCTGGGTCAAGCAGAACGTTCAGGTTTTTCAGTCAAACTGTTTCAAAGTAATGAAAGACACGATCATGCAGCAAAAAAAACACACTTTGGTTCGAATTATGACAAACTAATTAGAATGACACAAACCTCCTGAAACAGGGCAAGTGTTCACAGTTGAAAGTTGGACATTTGGTGACGATTAGAGCCCGACCGATATGGGATTTTTGGGGCCGATGCCGATACTGATACTGGGGGCTAAAAAAAGCCGATATCCAATAAAACGGCCGATATCCGATATTGGCCGATAACCGATACACTGGCCAATATATGAAATAAGAACACTGATCTACACAGGATATACAGGGTGGGGAAGCAAAATTTACAATATTTTGAGGCAGGGATTGAAAGACAGTGTATGACCAATTAGTTTATTCAAAGTCATGAGAATTTATTTGCCACAAGAAAATGTACATAATAGAAAATGTTTTTATTCTATGTGTCCTCCTTCTTTCTCAATAACTGCCTTCACACGCTTCCTGAAACTTGTGCAAGTGTTCCTCAAATATTCGGGTGACAGCTTCTCCCATTCTTCTTTAATAGTATCTTCCAGACTTTCTGGTAATAGTTTTGCTCATAGTCATTCTCTTCTTTCCATTATAAACAGTCTTTATGGACACTCCAACTATTTTTGAAATCTCCTTTGGTGTGACGAGTGCATTCAGCAAATCACACACTCTTTGACGTTTGCTTTCCTGATTACTCATATGGGCAAAAGTTTCTGAAAAGGTATGGATAATAGTGTTAGGTATGATTATGACATCAGTATATGTTTGTTTTCAAAACAACTGACGTAGTGCCTGCTGAGAAAAAACAACTAAATGTTCATTGTAAATTTTGCTTCCCCACCCTGTAATAATCTTATATCAGATAACTGTGGACAGGTGGATAAACAGTTGCATAAATCTTTGTTTATCTCACAAATATAATTTACACAACTTTCAAATGCAAACTATGCAATCACAAAAATAATTAGAGCAAAAAAGTGACTGAACACACAATTCTGTTTTCACACAAATTTTGATGTGTCTGCCTCACGGCACTACAACTTCTTATGTGGACTAAGGACTAAACTGAGCATGTGCAGAGTGAATTAGGTGAGTCCTACGTTGTTCCTGATTGGAGCAATAGCAAGAGTTACAACTGACCCGTGTTACAACTGTCCCCAGTCTCCCCTACACTATTAAAACCCAGGCCTGCTGGCAGAATGAAACTGTGAGGTAGACAGGAAGTGCACGGACATGGGGGTGTGTGGGGGGGTGAATACTGCATAAGACGAGGGGGAGGGTAAGCAGTCCATCCTTGTCAGAGCGCTTGGGGGGGGGGGGGGGGGTGTGTAGCTCCGTGATTATGTGATTGTGTGTGTGTGTGGGGCGATAGCATCATTGTCCGAGCAGGAGTGAAAGTGAAACTAACTCGCTTTAAAGTTCCTCTTATTCTCCAGGCAGCACGCGCACACACACACACACACACACACACACAGGAGCAGTGAGCGACAGAATCTCCGTGCAGCAAAAAAAGTTAATATATCGGCTACATATTGGCCGATGTTGATTAACTGGCGATACACTATAGTCGGCCCGATTAATCAGCCGGCCGATTAATCGGTCGGGCTCTGGTGACGATATGTGGCATTTAAGAACAAATGTGTTCGTAGCAGTAGTTGTATGAGACCCACACGGCCATCGTTTCCTAACTGAAGCCCTTCCCTAACAAAGGGCTTGTACTGCTTTAACTGAAACGTTCATGGAAGGTAAACTCAAGCACAGAGCTGGAAAAGTACTCAGAAATTCTAATCTTATTTCAGTAATGAGTTAGTTATCGTTACACATTCTCAACTCGTCACATACTGACGGTGGTCAGAGCGTCACATTTCAACACAGAGGGAATCATCTTTTTTACACTCATTGGCAGATCAGTAAACATTTAGACAATAGTCATTTTTCCATCGGATGTGTGCAAAACTTTACCGATATTTACTAAATGTGGAAAAAACAGAAGTGTGTAATGTCGGTTTTTCCATTAAATCACAAATGTGATGATTTGCTTATTTATTATTGTAAGATGTCACGAGAAGTCATTCCATAAACATGGCGACAAACATAAACATCAGGTTGATTTACAGATATATAATCCTCTATAGTCTGTAGTCCTCTATCTTCTACTACATTCAAATGTGATTGGGTTTCCTGGTGTGTCCACACATACACCACGTTTGTTTGAACCCTTTCATGCATAGTGGTCACTACAGTGGACAGTTATTCAAAACTGCTGTATATTTATGGGTTTTGTTGTTTTAGTTCCATATCAGCCAACTCAGTGGACGCGTATGCATCATCTCATCCACTGCAATTCATACCATTACTGTAACTTTGCTGTTCTTGATAAACCTGATCTGCACTAACAAGTGCAAATCAGTTGTTACTCGTTAGACAATTTTCTTTTTTTTTTTGCATATTATCTCCATGAGGTGAGTAATAACTAGCATTAGAATATGTTAAATGTGAGAAACATCAGATTAGCAGCATCAAAAATGTTATTTCATTGTTTTCATATCACTTTCTGATATTGGGATTAAAACACGTTTCTTTACTTCAAAAATTTAATGCACAGACATTTTTGTAACTCAAAGAAAAAAAAACTCGATTGTATTGTTTTTTCATGCCCAAGGAGGAATAAAAACATTCAAGAAAAATTTTTTGACTAAGGTTCTCATAATTCATGCATGAAAGGGTTAAACTCTTCTTCTTCTCTTGTTGTAACATCTGTCAACATCTGTTTGTTTTTGTTCACGTGACTCTACTTGTGTAAAAAGGTCTTTCCATTGCAGTTTTGTGTGATATACCAATTTCGCTACGCCCGAAAAACCACCTCTTGCAAGCACCAAAACTTTTCATTGAAAAACGACACTTTTGGCAAAATTTATTGTGCAAGTTATATTTGCACAATTTGAGGATCGGTGGAAAAGTGACTACAGACATACTTGTGTTTTGGTTTAGGCAGAAAAACACCTTGGTTCTGAACCAGGAGCCTCGTGTCCACAAACCCTAACCCGCCACTGTTTGTGAAACCGAACATGGCTGTTAATTTCCAAAGTCTTACAACTTTTCCACTCAGATCTGATTCCCTGCAGGTTGAAAACAGACGCTGTAATGTGTTCCTGGGTGTTGAAAACCGACACCGAGGCTTCACGACCAAACAGCCGAATGTGACGAGTCCAGAGTGCGAACGCGCTGCGACACAACCACCTCAAACCACCGGGGTAATGAAGACGAACCCCTTTGAGTGCCCATGAACTCAGATGTGGGTTTAAGTATTGTAACATGAAGACTTTTATTGCAAATAATAGTGATTCGATAAAAGGGACTTGTTAATACCATTATTGAAAAGAATCAACATCCAGTACATTTCATAAGGAATACTAGCATGGTCTGAACCGCTTAGACAAGCAACCAACAGAAGTCCAGACTGTCACCACTGGGCCACGATAAGGATTATGTCTCTGAATAACAGTTGTTTTAGTTCATCAGAAAGTTGATTCAAACAAATCACAAAAACACAGCCTGGTGTCCTGTCTTTCAGAGGTATGTACTTTAGACCAGGCCAAGAACTGAACGGTTGGAAAGAAAAGAACAAAGAACAAAAACCGTTTCCAATCAGTAGAAGTATGAACACCTGTAAAATGGCCACCTCAAAAACACAGGTTAACTTTGACATGCAGCACAACCATACGCTCTGCACATCGTCAAACACGCAAGTGTGTGAAGACTATGACTACACACTGGCTCTAAAGATCAAAATGTATCCTATTTTCTCCAAATACACACACATTGATTCTGGTCTATAATACTGTTATATTGGTTCACACCCTCTCAGTTTCAAAAAGTAGGTAATTTGATTGCAAACATCGTTCTTTTAATGTCTGATTAAAAAAAAAAACAAAACTCAACAACAGTCATGGCATCTAAATGAACCTGACAACATTAGAAACTATGCCACACTGCGCCTCATTCAAATAAATGTCACATGTCCAAGTTTACATGTTCCAAATGTATTTTTATACATTGTTTTCATAAAGGAAGAGAATAAATATACTTCTGACCCATTTCATTATACCTTAACATTTAAACAAGATCATATGATGCAGTAGTTTCATAATTTGTAAAAACAAATGAAACAATTACAAACAATAAAGTCAAAGAAAATGAAACTGGACAAAAAAAAACCAAAAAAAAACCAAAACACAAACCACCACAAAAAAACAAAAGTAATAACAGTGTTTGTGCTTTAAGTGTTTAACTGCGATGGCTATTTTCTAAAAGTTTGCAGTTATAACTTTAGGTGAAAATTCAGTAGTGTAGAAGACGGGCGGCGTTAGCCTGGTGAAGGCCCAGCGAAATAGAACACAATCCAAATCCAAACAAGACTGGCAAACATGTTTACCTGCACCACAAATACTGCATTTTATCAGCTGTGACTGGCTTCTTTGAAAATACCTGTGAGAGCCATGAGTGGAACTGGAGTTTTTCTTTAATATAATGCCTAATCTGAGAGATAAATGGTTTATGAACATTCAGGCATCAGTAATATGTCGAACAAATGAGTCATATTTCATTGAGCTCCACATGTGCAGGAGCTGTAGTGGGCGGTTAACTGAATGTCTATGGTCTATTAAGGCATTCCAGTCGAGGTTCTCTGCTCACACCATGGACTGAACACACTGGAGGATGAACATGACTGTGTCTCCAAAGAGTTTACACTGTTTCTGGGCCCTGATACGGTCACATTATGTAAACAGAGTCACTGCACTGCAAAAATCTAAACCTGACCAAGTGTACTTTTGTCATTTCTGCTCCAAATATCTCATCACACTTAAAATAAGACAGAATCACCTAAAGAAGAACTCTTCAGTGAGATATAAGAACATATTTTTACACAATAGATCTGGAAAATCTGGTTTCAAGAAATCTCTCCAAGATAATTGTCACTTGTTCCATTGGCAGATCTTTTGCTTGAATTAAGCAAAAAATATCTTGAATTAAGCAAAAAACCAAAACAAAAAAAATCTTAAATCAAAATAACAAAAGAAATCTTGAATTAAGCAAAAAAAAACCTTGAATTAAGCAAAAAAAATCTTAAATCAAACAAAATAGAAATCTTGAAATAAGCAAAAAAAGAATAAAGCAAAAAATTTTAAATGAAGCAAAAAATCTTGAATTAAGCAATAAATAAATAAATAAATAAATGAAGCAAAAAAATCTTTAATTAAGCAAAAAAAAAACCTTACATTAAACAAAAAAGAAATCTTGAATTAAGCAAAAATAATGTTGAACTAAGCAAAAAAAATCTTGAATTAAGAAAAAAAAAAAAGAATATAGCAAAAAAAAATTAAATGAATAAAAAAAAATCTTGAATTCAACAAAAAAAAAAAAAAAATCTCGAACAAAGCAAAAAGTTCCTCTTTAGGTGATTCTGTCTGATTTTAAGTGTGATGAGATATTTGGAGTAGAAATGAGAAGAATACACTTGGTCAGACTTAGATTCTTTCCAGTGTGTTCACTCTGGGAAATGACCCCATGCTTTCACTTCTTCTTTGCGGCACTGGTTTGTGTTTGTGTACCTGACGTCCTCTGCTGGACCCTGGTCAGACCTGGGATAACATCTGTCCTGAACAGTCTGATCACAGACGTTCAGCTCAGACGTGGACTTGGTGCACAGGTCCACGTCGTCCTAACCCCTATTGGGACCGGGGCGGAAGGAAATATCGGTTCTGCAGTATGTCGCAATATTTCATTTCACGAATACTGTATCAATATTAAAAAGTACTGCATTGATATTTTTAGGTGTTCATTCAAATGCAGATATGGCAGAGGCTCTTTTTTTTTTTTTTTGGTTTTCTTTTTATATTTTATTTATTATTATTTAACACTGTTTCATTAAATACTGGTTATTTGAAGCATCCTAAAAGCACTTTTTACTGGCTGAGAGGCAGATGGTAGTTCCTTTTGGAAACTAGGAGAATTAGAAACATTTAGTGATGTAACATTAGATCCTGTTCTGATCAAATAAACACGTGTTTAGTATTGGTACATATTTCTGGTGTCATTCAATTCTTCCAGGAAATAATCTTTAAAAAAAAAAAAAAAAAAAAAGAAACAAACAAAAAATAGTTTGTTTTTTAACAGTATCGTGATATTTCATGATACATCGTATTGTGATTCTAGTATTGTGATTTGTATCATGTCACCAGATTCTCACCAGTACACAGCCCTGATTGGGACTGGATTAGTCTGACATGGATATGTGGGCTAAAATAATAACTACCAGGGATTTTAGTCTGAATGTGCTACGTCAGTAATCATTAGTGCACGATGTCAGTACAGATTATTGCGACTTTTAGCTTCTGGAAAACGAGCCCAGGTAAAACTAACAGCAGTAGTTCACATGTGTGGAGATATTCCATCATATCCTGTTTACAGGTGGTTTTTCGAGGATTTTTAAGCATGGAGGCTCTTGAAGAAGCACTCAGTTTTCCAGTCGGACAAGTGCATATGAAACCTTGTGTACTGTCGGAACTGGAGCACGAACAAGATTCAGAAGCAGAAGAAGGAGGAAAGCACTTGTCAGAGGCACTGGACTTCTGATTGGTTTACAGAAGCGAAGCAACGTAGCAGGACTGTGTGGATACTGAAAGAAATGTTAGTATCATAATCATCTGGTTGATGGAGAATATTAATATTACAGAAGCAACGTCATACGAACGTGACGGCAAGAGGGGACGGCGGGGTGTGAATGGATTGACCCCTCCCACTTTTGGTGTGAATTGTCCATTAATATTACAGACGTCCTGTGGTAAAGTAGCATTAGCTCACACGCACATGCCAAACTAATCCAGTCTGAATAGTGCTGGATTAGGAGTGGACTGAAAGACTGAAAACAGCTGATATGTTAGGAGCGCTTCATATGTTTAGAGCTCCACAATACAATATGTACAGGTCACATGACCCAGGAGACGTCCATCAAGTTGTAAGTGCTTGAAGATTAAGGCTCCGTTCAGACTGAAGGTAAATGTGGATCCAATCTGATTTTTTCACCCATATGTGACCTGGATCTGATCTGTTACAGACAGTCTGAACAGCACTAATCTGACCCGGACCACTTTCATATGTGGTCCTAAATCTGACCCAGACCACTTTCATATGTGGTCCTAAATCTGACCCAGACCACTTTCATATGTGGTCCTAAATCTGACCCGGACCACTTTCATATGTGGTCCTAAATCTGACCCAGACCACTTTCATATGTGGTCCTAATCTGACCCAGACCACTTTCATATGTGGGCCTTAATCCGACCCGGACCACTTTCATATGTGGTCCTAAATCTGACCCGGACCACTTTCATATGTGGTCCTAAATCTGACCCAGACCACTTTCATATGTGGTCCTAAATCTGACCCAGACCACTTTCATATGTGGGCCTTAATCTGACCCGGACCACTTTCATATGTGGGCCTTAATCCGACCCGGACCACTTTCATATGTGGTCCTAAATCTGACCCAGACCACTTTCATATGTGGTCCTAAATCTGACCCAGACCACTTTCATATGTGGTCCTAAATCTGATCTGATATTTTACAATGCGACTTAAGTCTGAATGGCCAGGTCGCATTTATCCGACCTTTGCAACATTGAAATACGACAAATGTCACAATTCTCTGTCCCAGGAGGAGGAGCGGAGGAAAACCATATTTCCTTCCGTAAACAGTGTGTGTCTGTGTGGTCACGTATTCCGTCAGGATCTCTTTAGTGCATGTGGGTCACTTCAGGGTCACATTCAGTTCAGACTCAAAAGGGACAGAAGTTGCATTTAATGTGGAATATGAACGAATACACAAAAAATCCGAATTGTGCATTAAAACCTGCTGTGTGAACGGAGCTATAATCATGTCATTTCAAAGGAAGTTTTTTGCTCTTCAGAGGTCTGGTCCCATTTTTAAAAAAAATCTACATTATGGGTAAATAGAAATGCAGAATGAAATACGTATTCTATGCTGTTCAATACAGCCATTTGTAATGTAGATAATAACTAGGGGTATTAGAAAATATCAGATCTGCAATATATCACAATATTTCATTTCACAATACTGTATCGATATTTTTAGGTATTTATTCAAACGCAGATATGGCAGAGGTTAATTTTTGTTTTTTGTTTTTCTTTACTGTCTCTATCTTTATTATTATTTAACACTGTTTTATTAAATAATGGTTATTTGAAGCATCCTAAAATGACTTTTTACTGTCTGAGAGGCAGATGGTAGTTCCTTTTGGAAACTAGGAGAAATAGAAAAATGTTGAGATATAGCATTAGATCCTGTTCTGATCAAATAAAAATGTGTTTAGTATTCGTACATATTTCTGGTATAATTCAATCCTTCCCAGAAATAATCTTAAAAAAAAAAAAAAGCCTTTTTAACAGTATCATGATATATCGTATCATGATCCTAGTATTGTGATTTGTATCGTATCGCCAGATTCTTGCCGATACACACCCCTAATAATAACGCTAATAGTTTGATTGGAAAAACAGATGACGACAGCTAAGGAAAACAGTCCACTTTATCAGGGTTCTGTTGGTTTCTGTAAACTGGCTTTAGTCTGGTTTTGGCCAGCTCGATATGTAAAGTGTCCCGACATAACTTTTGTTACGACTTGGCGCTATATGAATAAAATTTGGTTGATTGATTTATTTATCAGCTGCTGTCGGTCGCCTTTTTAGATTCAACGTGAATTAAATCTGCAAATAAACACTTAAGATCCAACCTGTTCAAATTGAAATTCAAGTTTCCGCAATTTTTTAGGCTATTCATGAGCGTGTTTATTTGCATATTGAGGAGGGAAGTCAGATGTCAGATTTGGACATGAACAGACATGCAGGACAGATGTTACTGCCAGGACTGAATGAACTTGTCCTTGAGGAACTGTTAGATGTGGAAATACTGGATCATGTGTTGTGATAAGTGCCTTCCATTTCCTGTTCTGTAGTTGATCATTTAAGTGCAAAGGAGTCATTTTTATGCTCTCCGAAATGTTCGAACTTTTAAATGTGCTATATTTGATATTTTTTTCTCAAGCTACATGGCCTTCGCCTCCGCTTTCCCATCGTTTGTAACCGGTACAATGAGCTACTCTGGTGGGGAGTGTCATCATTTAAATACTGAGTTATCTGGAAAGAAAAACTGAAGGATAATAATAAAATACAGTGCTGCAGAACGCTGTTGTAGCAGAACCCGTTATTTAAGAATCATGCCAAACACCGAAGCCAAAAACTTGAAGCAGCCGTGGGTTTTTAGCCAGAACATGATCAGTAGGTACAGAGCAGATCCGGATCCAGATCCAGATCCAGATCCAGGTTCAGGTTCCTACTGGTGGTGGCATGCTTTAAAGAGCTGCATCTTTAAGAGAAAAAGCCAACAGTTGAACTTGGGCTCTGCTGTTTCCGCTCAACAGCGACTGTTCTTTGTGACATTCATGGATGTGTATGGTACGGAGAATATACTATATTTATACTTCTGAGAAAAATGTAAACATAGGGCAGCGATGTTTCTCCCTTCATACTGTACAAAGACATGAACTGTGTTAATGTTCTTGGTCGAATGAGAAAAGCTGGTCCCACTTGACAAACAAAAGCCTACACTATATTAAAATATAAAGATACAATACCAGTATACTTTGCTACTTCGACGGCTGCCTGATCAAAGCTGTTGGGCAGGCATAGAAACTGAAGGACCCATTTCAGAATACAACAAAGTACACCTTCAACACTGTTCATCCATCTATTGAGTAATCATGACAATACAGGTCCTGAAAAAGGCCTGCCTTTTTTGTTCTTTTGTTTTTTGTTTTTTTATGTTTTTTCAACGCACACTCCATAATCAAAATTTGTATGTTAGGAATCTAAATGTATTTCCTTTGTTCAACAACCCATAATACATTCAATACAACATTGGTATGGTAATTGTGTGTACTGAGAGACTTGGCACAATTGCTTCTTTTTTAACCATGTACAAAAACGGATGAAAATGTCAATTTTGCGCCAGTACCTCCCAGAGAAAGAGGCATAAAAGTAAATTGTTTTGGAGTTTTCAGGGTTTTCAGATATGATTAGAGGTGGGGGTGCGAACTGATTCACAAGGTGGTCAATCAATCAATCAGAAAAACAAAGAAAACCTTGAGAGAAGAAGAAAGAACATAAAAAAAACATCATAGTATTTACATAACAGAAATTTCACCAAAACGCAAAAAAACAAACAAAAAAAAGAACAAAAACAAATCCCCACACAAAGTAATGCTGATCATTTTTCCCCATCACGGCTTTTCAACAAACTGTACCAGATTGGACTCCAGCCATCAGCAATGTCAAAAAAGGATTCATAAATGCTCTTGACAGTCATTGTGTCCGGGATGTCTACTGTTAGTACACGCTGATGAAGGAGGAGAGCGCCAGGACCAGGTACTGGCAGGCCAGCGGGACGGGGGCGCTCCCTGTGCTCCCATAGGGTGCAGTGTTGGGCGCTGTGGACAGGAAAACAAGAGAGGCACTGATTAGTTTGGACTGCACTGTCACTTTGTCACATTCATCATTTGCAAACCTGCATTCAGCTCAGCAGGGTGGTCCAAATGAAAACTGGAATCACCACTACTGTTGATTATACGGTTTATTCAGACAAGTCAGACTTCATAATTCATACACAACACAAGAGTGAACAGAAGAACTACACACAAGTACGAAAACACTATAAAACCTTCCACTACAAACCAAGCAGTGGTTCTCAGTCTGTTTCTGTGCCCCCCCCCCCCCCCCCCCCCCTGGAGGATGATAACCTCCAGCCCCCCCCTCAACACCAACAACATTGTACCAGTGATGCAATTAGAACTTTTATTGACAGAAACATCAATACTGTAACAATACTTTTTTGCTTTTCCTTGAATGATTTTTTGTTCAAATTAAAAACTAGAAAAGCACTCGAAGAGCATAGACGTCCACTGAAATAATATTTTAATGTAGATAACTGAATTCTTAAGTTCTATCACATATTTGTCAGTATTAGTTAAGATTTCTTTTGACGCGTTTCCACTACATGGTATTGGCTCGACTCGACTCAACTCTACTCGGCCTTTTTGCATTTCCACTACAAAAGAGGGCCTGGAATCTGGTATCTGGTACTACTTTTTTGGTATCACCTCTGCCGAGGTTCCAGGACTGGGGACCAGATACTAAAACATGACGTGTAAACACTACAGACCGCTGATTGGTCAGAGAGTCGTCTCTGTGACCCACCATTTTACAAAAACAGATATGGAAGTTGACAGTAAATACAGCAGTCGGTTAATCCACATGATAACAGCCCACAAAACTACACCATGGTTTGTCGAGGAGGTTCAGACGTAAAAATTTAGCACGAGCTTGACGAGAGAACCGAAATGAGCGAGTTCATCAGCAACTCTCTGAGCAGATGACACAGAAGCAACGCGCTGCATCGCTATGACGTTCAGGTACTGTAAAGTCGGTAGTATTCTGTAATGGAGACGGTCTCCAGAAATAGGACCTGGTACCCGAGTCGAACCGGTTCCACATGGTGAAAACGTGGCATTTGTGTCACTGGTAGTGTTAAAGTTCTTAGGATAGGTCACTTCTTGGTCACATACTAAACTGACAGATTTATGATCCAAGGACTTAGGTTTTAACTCAGGCACACTTTTAAATACACATGCTCACAGACGATCGTAAACAACAAGAGATAAGAGGAAAACACTGTCAATATGGGGTTTTACGTAGAGTTGAGGTATCACATCTGCTTGACTTTAGAGTCAGATGACAGCAGTCCAACCCACCTAGCACAAGGGCCCATAGTTTGAAGATCAGTTTACAAGGATTATTAAAGTGATGTGCATTGGAATTTCTGGTTCCATTTCCCTTTTTTGGGTTGTGGATCCTCAGCTGAGTTATATTTTGTTTGTGGTCTGATCAAATCAATAATACATTTATACAAATGAGACCTAAAGAATCTGGACTTATTCTTGAAGCTTCCAACAAAAGAACACATTAACATCCACCAAGGCAGATCAACCCCCCCCACCTATCACAACCAAAATGTAATCATTTATTCCTTGTGCCAGTATCAACATTTCCTGAATCAAAATCCATCCATAACTTTTTGAGTTATCTTGCTAACAGACAAACAGACAGACAAACCCCAATGAAAACATAACCTCTGCTGTTCCTTGGTGGGAATAACTTAAAGGTAATAACTTTTTTGTTGGAATAACACAAATAAACTCAACCAGACTGCTCCCTCAGACAATATTTATCCAAAAAAATAGGAAATACACAATTATCTACAACTATGACAGTAAAGTTCCTTTTTTCAGTCCAGCAAACACATGTTGGTTCCACAGATGAACATGTGACCAATATCAGTGGGTCAATGAGCCCGTTTCCACTGGACATCTGAGAACATTCAAGTCCAAACTGTCCAAACCGGTCCAAAAACACAAACCTGTGTGTCCATGTGTCTTTTCCAGTCCAGTCCTTGTCCTTTGTCCAAACCTAAACTCTTGTCTAGTCTAGTGACAGATCACCATGGCAGTAGATTGGTTTGGTGGACGTCCATAAAATGAGTCCAGGGTGCTCCAGCCATCAAACATTAGTTCCACTTGATACATGTTCTAACCTGAAGAACAGAATCAGTCGTGGTATTGAACTCTTCATGTGTGGAGTTACTGATCATGCCATCAGTTGGAAGTGACGATAATAGTGCTAGTTGGGCTCAGAAGCTTCTCATAAGGTTATTTTCATATTGCCCCAAGCTTTTATAGCCTATAATGCTGTGAAGAATAAAGTATCAACCTAATGAAAAAAAAAAAAAAAAAGAAGAAAAGTTCAATTATGTACTGACACTTCAGGTTTTTAGTTTTGTATGATACACACTGCCTGGTCAAAAAAAGGTCAAAAGGTCCACACCAGTTTTACCTAAGCCAATATTTTAGATCCTTCCACTGGATAATTACTGCAGCCATTCATGTGTTACACCTCAATAAGTTCTTAAACCTTAACTGATGCAGTTATTAGATTCATGTCAGAAACAACCATCAGTTTGATAGAACATGAAAAACTGACGGCAGAATTCAAGTTCATCAGGTTAGAGAAACATGTTCAGGACATGAGACGCCATTTCACACATGGATTCATGTCAGACCCGAACCCCCGTCACACTCATCTTTGGATGTTTTTTTTTGTTTTTAATATATATATATATATATATATATATATATATATATGTTTTTTTTTTTTTTTTTTCAAACCTTTATTTAACCAGGCTGGTCCAATTGAGATGGGGATTTCTTTTTCAAGGGAGATCTGGACATGATGGCAGATGGTCCACCAAACCCATCACCAACAGAAGATCAGCGCTAAATATGAAACCCATAAAGGACCCAGTGGTACTTTTATGTCAGATCTAAATGAATTTTCTCTTATTTAACGTTGCGTAAGTGAATAGAAAGAATAGAATAAAATAGAATAGAATGCCCTTTATTGTCCTCAGACTAAATGTTCAATGATTTATACACACAATTTATTTCCATTTATTACGATATTACTATGTATTTTCCTATATTTAATTTCCTATATTTTATTCAGATGTTCATGAAAAGAGTAAATTTGAAGGTTATTATATCAAAACAGAGAAAACTGAAGAAAAAGTGACTTTTTCAACAAAACATATCATTAACTGAACCTTCCAGTATTATAATATAAATATAAGTAAATTATGAAGCAGCCTGATGTTTGAATAAATATTCTTAACCCATAGGGACCCAGTGCTACTTTGTGGCAGTTCCCATTTTATTTTTTATGTAGATTTCACCTTTCTTAAGGGATTTACTATAATATTATTATAATATTATCCACTGTATTTTGCCTTTTTTTCAGTGAACATGAGGTATTTTCCTGTATTTAATTCACTGATCATGTAGATGTTCATTAAAGCTCAGATTATGGTTGAGGTTATTATATCAACAACAGAGAAAACTGAATAAACAGTGTCTTTCTCAGTCCAATCTGTCATTAACTGAACATAAACCCAGTGTGTTCATCCACTGTTATTGATCCAACTCCATGGGTTTTACTGGGGAATCAATGTTGTAGAAGATAACGGTGTTTCCACGGTAACTACGGAGCCTCTGAATGTCCAAATGGGTCATATCTGATGACCATGAAAAGATGAAGCACTGTATTTTACACCAATTACTGCCATGGATTGACAGGATTAGTGGATCAACAGGTATAAAACATTTACATTAGTAGATGATTTTGGTTGGTGGTGGATGTTTGGTTCTTTATGGGTTAAAGCAACTCTGGATGGAAATAAAATGTGTGATATTAATTGTTACTACACATTAGCATTCTGTGGCATAAACGCTGCCATGCTGTATGTGTCCTGTAATCAAAGCCAAGGCGGTCCAATAAAATACTGGGTGTGGGACTCGACTGTGGCCAGAACACCAGAACATGGATCTGTCTCCCAAAATCCAATCCAAAACCTCCTTTGTACCTGCAGGGTTTTATTCAAAGACAGACGGTACATAGGTACATGTTCAACACATAATCAAATGATGGATCCATGCAAATGAGGGTGAGCAGGTAATACTTCCTAAACTCATAATTTTCTACATGAATAAAAATCTGATGCTCAAAACCAAAGCTGAATCTCTACAATGAAAAAAGGGGTGGCAGAAGTGACACAGTTGGGAATTATCGTAGTCAATAAATGGTCGTGGGAGAAACACATGCACAGAATCATATGAATATGAACTAAAATGACCTGTTTAAAACACTTTATACAACAAACTATTATGAGTCCAATCCAAAACAAGTTCCACAGTCAGCACCAGTACTTCATCAAATAATAGAAGAAAACTGCAAACAACTCACAAAGTAGTTCCTTTCATTCCCACAGCACTGCTTAAGAAGACATTTGACTAATCCATAAATATTCTGTGGGAGCTGAGCGTAGTTCATGCATCCTAACACAGATGTTTTTCATCTGTTCGGTCATGATGGATTCATTCAGAGCCTGTCTATTGTCTTCTGTGTTTGTGTTGTTCAGTCTGTACTAATGTGTATTACTGGGTGTTATATCAGTCTACTGTGTTTAGAGTTGAGCTGTACGACCCCAGGAAGAAGACCTGCTGCGAAGCAAATGCTCATGGAATCTGAATAGACAAACAGACTTTTAGGCAAGAAGGAAACATTTAGGGAGGAACTTCAGATTTTTTTTTTTGCAGATTCAGATATTACAAATCTTTTCATGTGGGTTTGAGGAAAAAAGAATTCAAATCAATACTTAGACCCAACCCCATTTCACTCCTTGGCCCCTCCCCCTTACCCCTCCCCCTACATTTTGCACGTTCACGTGGAGGGGTATTCATTCATTCATTTTCTGAACCCGCTTTATCCTCACTAGGGTCACGGGGGTCGATTGGGTGTCCTAATTCTTGATGAGTCAAAGGGGGAGGGCTAAGGGGGAGGGCTGTTTGACCCTCCAAATAGAGATATTTCAGGACCACACTACAAATGGAGGGGTAGGAGAGATCTGCCACACTGTAAAAAAAATCTGTAATTTAACAGAATTTTCACTGTTTATTTTACAGATTTTTCCTGTATTTTTAAGATTCAGGAAAATATCAATGAAATGACAAAACAGACTGTGATTTTACATGTCAAATGTAAAATAACATGAAAAAACTGTAACTGTGAATAACCATAAAATTTAAATTTTTTAAAAGAATTTTTTTTTCTTTTTTCACAGAAAAATACAGTTAAAATACATTTGCAAATGTATAATTTCACAAATATTTCTTTTCTATTTATGAGATTAAACTGTTAATTGAAAGTTTAATACTGTAAAAAAAAAAAAAAAAAAAAAAAAAAGAAAACGAGATAAAATTACTGACAATTAACCATGAAAGAAGTATTTGTTCTGTAAGTTTAACAAGACTTGTTTGTTAATTGACAAATATCTTGTGTAATTACGGGAGGTTTCACAAAAAAATGTTGAATAAATTTATTTTTGTGAATGTATAACATGTAAAAGCACTGATAAACTGTCCAAATACAGTTTTTATCAGTGGATTGTACAACTTAGTCTCATTGAAAATTATATATATATATATATATATATATATATATATATATATATATATATATGACATCCTTCTCTGAATTGTCTTATTCCTGCTCAGCAGGACTGCTTTACATTAAATAACATTAAAAAGCCCCCCCAAAAAAGAAGCAAAATCTCATGTAAAGTTAGGGCAAAAGACTGTATTTCAATTATGGAAAATTAACATATTTTTATGAGATGGTTACTGCCCGTTATTTAACAGTATTTTTTCGGCACCCCAGCTGCCGGAATATTACCGTTTTTTT
The DNA here is from genome assembly GCF_902148855.1 of Sphaeramia orbicularis. Taxonomy (NCBI): domain Eukaryota; kingdom Metazoa; phylum Chordata; class Actinopteri; order Kurtiformes; family Apogonidae; genus Sphaeramia; species Sphaeramia orbicularis. The sequence continues at coordinate 54,465,571 of NC_043960.1, read as the reverse complement.
GTGTTTTTTTTTTTTTTTTTTTTTGCAGTGCACAATTCTGTTCGAATCATCGGCAAGATGGAGGTAAACACAGCAAAAAGTGCAGCAGACAACACACACAACACACAAATGTACAGGTTTTCTTCATAAACCACTTAATCATTTGATCGTCCGTTTAATGCTGTTTCAATGTGTTAGATCGCATTTCTGCGGTTTGCGGTTGATAGACACAAAAAGATGACCAAAGCCCATGGAACAGAGACGGTTCCAGCTGCTGACGACATGGGGAATACTGTCAGAAACAAAGTTGTTGCATCTGTTTATAGCAACATCAGTGACTGATGATGATGTAACAGGTCTGGAAGGGTTGGACCATTTCAGAGAGGAATGTTTCACCTACGACCCCTTACAACTGTTTCAAGGGGTAGGGGTAAGGGGGAGGGGTCAAGGGGTGAATTGGGAGTGGGCCTTAATGATGATGTCATTGAACTGTTTTTGTGGAGAACCATACCAAACTCAAATTCTCATTCCATGCAGAGTATTTTATTGAGGCACAGAAAAATGACTGAAAATTCTACCACTTTTCTCACAATTTAAATTGTAAGAAAAATATGCAGCATCGAGTAGAAACCTGCCTCAAAACAATAAGTTCATTTTTAGTTGATTACATTCCAACGCTGACTCTATGAAATATTTGTATTTCTCTTCATCTAAATCATACGTAGTTGGGTGTAAAGTCACTGATTCCCCTTCTCCCCCTTTAATATTCCAGAAAAAAAAGCCATCAGTGGACAGAGGAGAAGAGGTGAGAGCGACACAAGGAGTTTTTTCCCCAAACGGAGGGAGCGGTGCTTTGTTCAGAGCTGTTTGTGTTCTTCTGACCAGCAGACAGCCACAGTAATATGAACAGGTCTCTGAGGACGCACAAGAGAAGAGGCTGCTCTGCCTCCTCAACACAGACGCACTCTTTTAGCTTGTAGCTCAATAAAGCACACCTCATAGGTTACAAAACACACACACACACCTGCATGTACAGGTCACATGCATGCCTGTAAACACCCACGGTCACATATGCACCCATACCAGCACAGCACGTCACTGTAAACAGGCTCTGCTGTACCAGGGGAAATCATGTGGTGCACAGTCCATATCAGCAGGGTGCCTCTATTTACACGGCCATGTAATTAGTTCACATTGTTACTCCTGTGATGTAGACCTCACATTGCACAAACACAACAACCACTACAGGAGCAGCAAGACAAACACTGAGAAAAGCCTACAGAAACGCAGCCACGAAGACAGAAAGACACATCCCTGTGACTTTTTTTTATTTTTAATGTTATATATTTGGAGGCTAGAACGACCCTTTTGTTACATGTTTTGTAAAAGAGCTTTATCACACCACATGGGGTTTTTATAGACTGTGTATTTATTACCAAGGGGTATTGTTTTAGGTTTGGTTTGTTTGTTTGTTAACACTTTATCAGCAAAACTATTGGTTGAATTCATACCAAATTGGGTTTATAGATTACCAGTGACCCGGAATAGATGTGATTATATTTTGGGAGAAGTAGGTCAAAGTTCAAACATTTTTTTTAAATTAATTTTAAATTATTTTTTTTCCCTGTTTACTTATAATGTCTAAAATGTGCCTATGCTGACATCAGTACACGCATAAATGTGATGACATCAGCTGGATCGATGCCAAAATAAGCTTCAGTTCATGTGAGGGGCGGGGTTTGTTGTACCTGGCACCACTTGTTCGGCTAGCATTGGGCTGTTGGTGCAGTAAAGTAAATCAAATGGGGTGGAGACTGATCTCTTTCTACAAACCTAATAGTTTATTGGTGACAATTTTCTCAAAAGATGAAAAAAAAAACACCCCAAACAAACCAGACACACAACCCATTATCAACTGAAACAGAAGTTGTTTCACCTGATATTTTCCAGCCTTATTGGTCCATATTCAAGTGGTTTACCTATTAGACTGAAAACTATAGCTCTGCTGACTGATGGAAAAGGGGACAGCACAGAACAGAGACGCCCATTTTGATGATGAGTGTGTTTGACACTTGTTCGGCCTGTGTGAACCCTCCTCTAACCCCCCCCCCCCCCCCCCCCCCCCCAGCGCTTTCACTTCTTCCTGCTTCCTATCTTTGTCTCTCTTTCTACCTCATTCACTCTTTGTTTCCCTCCTCTCTCTCTTTTTGCCCCCTCTTCTCCTCTCCAAAGTACAGGATAATGACACAGTTTTTCCTGGGCTGTGAGAGCGAGCTGAGAAATGGTAACCATAGCAACAGCTCCTGTCCTGCTCAGCCGGCCCACTGTTGCCGGAGTCTCAGTGCTCTGCATTGTGCTAGCAGCTAGCACAATGATTTAGGGTGTATGAGTGTGTGTATGTGTGTGTGCGTGTGTGTGAGTGTGTGCGTGTGTGTGAGGTGGTAGTGGGTGGGGAATAGGCAGATGTCACTGTTTCCCACCTTGAGTTTCTCATCCGATTAGTGTCAGTGTAGTTTCTCCACAGCAAATGCTGCAGTAATCACATTAATATCTTGTACACAACTGCATTTTGCGCAGCAGTTCACGGAGCTCGGAAGGCTAATTACTGGATCTGAGCCATGACAAATGTGGACTGGCCTGGAGTGTGAACAATAAACCCTTATACTTGATGGAGTGTTTAGTGAGGTTAGGGCCATACAGGTTTTTCTGGGCTTGTTTAATATCTCCTTGTTTCATTTGTAGCAGAAGCATGGGCCTCCATTGTTTTGACTGTGTGGGTTGGAACTTGCTATTTTAATTAAGTCCCCAACCAGGAACTGCCTGCAACACCATTAGCCTGCTTATTAAGATGAAGAGAAGAGAGGGAGAAAAGACACAGAGAGAGAGACAGAACACCAATGAGAAGAAAGACAGATACAGCAAGAGGAAGAGAAATCAAAGGACGAGAGAGCTGGGAAAAAAGACAGTGATTGAAAGGGGTATGAGAGCGAGGCAGCGGCGGCGGTGGCAGCGGCGGCAGCAGCGGACAGGAACGAGACAGACAGAGAACAAGGGGGGGCGCCGGGACTGAGCTCTACCTCTTTGGGGTTTGAATTTAATTGCCATGTACATCAGCACTGAGCTACAATGAAGTACTAGAATCCCAGAAAATATATCATAGAGAAACCAACAGTGTCAAGATGCGCAAATGCTAGGAAGACAAGTAGCGTTCCAGTGGGAGAGGAGCAGAGGAGGTAAGTGGAGATGAAAGCGATACACTTCAATTACTGTTTTGCAACAGGATTGAAATGAAAAACTAAAGCTTCCCCAGCACAAGCCAAAGTCATGAAAATAACCATGACAGGTTCTCTCTCCTGATTCTGGACTGAAGCCATCAGCTTTAAATAGCGTTCTGTTGAAGTCAGCCTCTCTCTCACCCTTCTTCACTCTCCCTTATTCCTCTCAAATCTCTACCGACAGCAGTTTTGTCACCTACATATCATATGCACAACAAATGCTAAGGCCCTGAACCTCAGTCACTGTTGACACAGATAATGAATCATACTGAAATATGCGACAGTGACACTCGGTGCAGGTTTGTGTTGAGTACGATCTGGAGTGTTCTGCACCGTACTGTAAAACACAGGGACATCATCATTCATTAAGGAACAGTCTGAACTCCCTTTCTTTCTATTCAGCCTTGTATGTAGATCAGGGGTCTCAAACTCATTTTCTTTCAGGGGCCACATTCAGTCTGATTTGATCTCTAGTGGGTCAGACCAGTAAAATAATAGCATAATAACCTATAAATAATGACAACTCCAAATATTTGTCGTTGTTTTAGTGCAAAAAAATCCCCATTAAATTATGAAAATACTTACTTTTATGAACTATCCTAACAAAAAAGATGTGAATAACCTGAAAAAAAAAAAAGAAATTTCTTAAGAAAAATAAGTGCAAATTTAACAATATTCTGCCTCAACTTATCATTTCTACATGTGCTTTATGGATCAGATCTACAAAGACACTAAACACTGAGGAACAGGCAGAACATAGTTAAAATTGTGTTTAATTTTCTTTAGACATTTCAGGTTGTTCATATTTGTTCAGGTTATTCACATTTTATTGTTAAAGGATAGTTTGTAAATGTAAATATTTTCATATTTACCTCTTGCCAGGAGGTATTGTGATCACTTTGCTTTGTGTGCTTGTTTGTTTGTTAGCAAGATAACTCAAAAAGTTATGGATGTATTTGGATGTAAATTTCAGGAAATGTTGATACTGGCACAAGGAACAAATTATTAAATTTTAGTGGTGATCGGGGGGGGGGGGTGCATCGATGATGACAACTGATCTGCCTTGGCGGAGGTCTGCACTCTCCGAGTGCTTTTCTAGTTTAACATTATTTTTTACACTAAAACAAAGAAAAATTTTAAGTTGTCATTATTTATAGGCGTTGTGTAATATGATTTTTTTCACATCAAACCAAAAAGAAAATATGAAGTCATTATTTTTTGTAGATTATGCTGTTATTTTACTGTAGATCATATTGTTCTGTCTGTGGAACCTGAACTAAAATGAGTTCAACAGCCTTGACTGTGGAATTTTTGCACTTTGCAAATTCACCCCAGGGGCCGGATTGGAACGTTTTGCGGGCCGCATTTGGCCCCTGGGAGGCATGTTTGAGACCCCTGATGTAGAGGGTAAGGTTTGTGCATTCATTCAGAAATCATCTGTTCTTAGCATGTGCATCATATACTGCACAGGTGTCAAACATGCGGCCTGGGGGCCAAATCCGCCCGCCTAAGGGTCCATTCTGGCCCTTGGGATGAATTTGTGAAATGCAAAAATTACACTAAAATATTAACAATCCTTTTAGTTCAGGTTCCACATTCAGACCAATTCAATCTCAGCTGGGTCAGATCAGTAAAGTACTATCATAATAACATAAATAATGACAACTCCAATTTTTTTCTCTTTGTAAATATAAATATTTTCATGTATTTACACTAAAACAAAGTATAATTTTGAAAAAAAATGTGAATAACCTGAACAAATATGAACAACCTGAAATGTCTTAAGAGCAGTAAGTACAATTTTAAGAAGATTCTGCCTGTTAAATGTTTTGTGTGTTTGTAGATCCACTGTGATCTGTAAATTACAATGTACATGTGTAAATGATAAACTGAGGCATAATATTGTTAAAATTACACTTATTTTTTCAGTTTGTTCATGTTATTCACATTGTTTGAAAGGATAGTTTGTAGATGTAAACCTTTTCATAATGTAAATTTACTTTTTTTGCTCTTCAACCTAGAGAACATTTTGGAGTCGACATTATTCATATATTATTATGTTATATTATTACCTCTGCCAGGAGGTATTGTGATCACTTACTTTGTGTGTTTGTTTGCGTGTTTGTTTGTTTGTTTGCAACTTTACTGGAAAAGTATTTCAACCATCTTTACCAAATCTTCCCCACAGATAGGCCTAGGCCCTGGGACCAACCCATTAAATTTTGGGCCAAGTAGGCCAAAGTTCAAGGTCACAGCAAGGTCACAAAATCTACAATTTTCCTATCTCTCATCATTGAGCAATTTTTGAAAATTCACAAAAAATTCAAAATGACTCCGATTAGCCTCCAATTTGATCCACCCGTAGCTTAGGACAATATTTTGTATCTGGCACAAAATTGTCCACATCCACTGTGGAATGTGGACTCTGTGGACATTTACATTTAACATTGAAATCCCATTTACCACACATTTTTCATTATAACTCGACAAATATTGATTGGAATTGAATGTAATTTGACATACACATGACTGGTACCAAGCTTCAACTTTTTCTGCTGTATGACCAACCTGAAACTGTTGAATTTAAAAAGAAATACTCGATCCACACATGCACACCGTTCAGGGTGCTTGGCGGAGGTTTGCGTTCTCTGAACACTTGTTATATATGTTATATTAATTTACTGGTCCGGCCCACTACATATCAAATTTAGCTGAATGTGGCCCCTGAACTAAAATGAGTTTGACACCCCTGATATGTTCAATGTTCAATGTTATGATATGTTCAAGAGCTATGGAAAAAGTGCAAAAAAAAAAAAAAAAAAAAACCTCCCACATTTTTGTATTGGATTAAGTCTCTAATTCATACATTTGTCATTTAGTGGGTGATTCATCCCCTGGGTTGGCCGTATCCTTCAAACAGGCTGTCACAAACAGCACACAGACGGCAGCCAGCCAGGCAGCATCCCAATCCCCCAGAGGACATGGCTTCAGAAATGGGCTCTTCTGAGCATGGGGAGGGGGAGGGGTTCAGTGTCCTTGACCATCAATCAGTGGCCTCTGGTCCTCCCCCCACCGCTCCCCTGAGGAAGCCCACATGAGACACTCCTGAGCCAGAACTGATCCTGTACACACCATGCTGTAAATCGGACTAAATCCCGCTACATGCGAGGTTCACAGCAGCCACCAAAGGGGTCTTTAACACAGTGCAGCGATCACTAAAGTTGATTTTTTTCCTCCAGTACACAGCACTGTGTTTGGTAGGAAGTATAAGTGGAATATGATGCAAAGCACATGACATTTGACGTGTAAATGCTTAGCCTTGAAATAAGCCCTGTGCTGCTTACATACAGACTGTGCAAGCGCTTTATAGTGGGTGATCAAGACATTTTCCATGCTTTGCCGCACAGTCCACTGACAGTGAAATACACTCGTCCTCTCCACCATTCATCTACCCTCTTGCCTGTAGCGGTCGGCCATATTGAGTCGGTGCACAATTGACTCGCCGAGCCATCAGCTCATTCATCCATTTCCCTTTATTCCTCCTGTTCTTGTATAAGCAAAATGTTCATCATGACCAGATATGATGTTCAAAACTCATCACCTTTGTCTCCCATTGCGATCATCACATGCTGCTGCTTGATGGAGCCCTTGTTCACACGGACCTTGGAGCTCATTAGCCCCACCAATCATTTGCATTAGTGCTAGTAATGAAAAGCCTCCATTAATAAGATGGCCTTCAGAGATCATTTACCCTCCTCTGCCTCCCAGCGCTGCCATATCCTCACTCCGCCCCTTTCACCCTCCCTCCCTCCCTCCCTGCCTTCCTTCACATCCTGGTACCTGCCGGTTATCAACACCCAGCAGAATGCTTTTAGGGGCTGGACTCCAGGCTCTAATAGCTCCTCTCAGCATCAGTATCTGACTGAAGACTGAATGAGTGAGAGAGACGGGTCACCTGATAGCTCAACTGAGTGAGCTGGGGGCTCTCGATTGCAGGCAGACTTTGGCCTTCAGCTTGACTTAATCAACGCCACTGTGGGGTATCTAGACACATAAGAGAGCCCTCAGCACAGTGTGAGCTTGAGGAAAGGATCCCAACAGGGAGGAGATTTCCGCCATTCTCCATACAGATACTGTTTCTTTTCATTATTGATCCACCTTTCTCTCTTACACTGACTTTCTTTTCATCTTTTTTCACATCCTCCTCACAAAGGATGGGAATTTTTAATGCCAGCCACTTGAACTGAACAGACAAAAAGTCGGACTTTCATATGATTCCAAAATTCAGTCACCTACACCCACCTTTATTGCACCTATCAATTCAAGGACATGCTTTATGCAGGAAATGCAATGAACTTGCAAATGGTGTACTTTATATGCACAGCTGATGGATAAATCTACATTTTTCAAATGAATTTTCCCATGTAGCTTTGCTCTTCATTTTAAAATGTAAAGGGTGGATCCACATAAGCCTGTTCTGTGAATAAACAAACAACCCCCCCACCCCCTCAGAAAAGGCAGTACAGTGTGGATTCATAGTTAAAGCAACCATTATTAATCAAAGTATTTCCAAAATCATAATTACTCCATGACTTTGACTGCTCCCACTAAATCTGTTTAATGTTAGAGGCTTAATAATATGCACAGGGACACAAACAAATGGCGTCAGCATGTAACAAGTTCCTGCAGTTCCAGTTTCTTCTCCCTCTCTGACTATATAATAATCTCCCTCTCATATTTGGGTCTCTCACTCCCACTCTCTAATAATTCCCCGTGCCCCCAGTCTCTCCCTCACTTTTTAATGCTTATCAGGGTTTTATTTTTGCACGCATCCTGCTGCAGGCCCAAGGATTTCGCTGAGTCAGCTGCTGTTTGGCTTCTGCATCCGCGTGATGACAGCGGCAATCTGGAGCACTTTGTAAGGGATGTCTTATGACAAACTGAAGCTCCTTGCATCTCCATGAGCTGTTCCATCAGTACAGACTGATAACATCTGATCTCCAACCAGGAGGCAGCCCTCTCTTCCTGCCCTCTCTTTTCTACCCATATCCTTAGCTGTTAGCCTCCTAAAATAGCAATTCCCCTCTGTTATGTATGTGGGATTATGATAAGACAGCTCTCTTTTATCAATTTCCATTACCGTGCTGATAACACAGCAGGGCTGAATGTAGAGGGTTAAGTGCATTTTCGTCTTGATGGATATAAGATAACTTTATCAGTGCAGACTGCCTGGTTATCACACTTCACCTGGGGCTAGTTGCACCTGACTAGAATTCGTTCACGTTGAGCTTCTCTGTATAGGCACACAATGAGGAGAAGCCGGAATTTGCTCGGATGGTCATACTGTATGCAGAGCGATCCATATTTTTTGTTCATATTTACCTACCCTGAGCTGTTAATTGATTTCTCACAAATCAATTTGGTGGTTTACAGAAATTGTTGGACCAAAAAGGGCCAAATCAATTGCCAAGTGATTAGCATGTGCAGTGGATTATTTCTAGCTGAGGCGCTGCATAAGACTTGAGGCAGCGTGGAGGAGAGTCACAATTCAATGGAGGTACACGCCATATGTTTATGTTAATTACTGGTAGCTCAAAGTCTGCTTTAGATAATGTACAGCCATAGGCTGTGTGAGTGTCACACATTAAATATTCCTTTATTATGCCAAGACATAGCCTGAGGCGGTGAACACACTCCAGCCTCTACTCCCCACCTTGTTGGTGACTGCCTGTGGGAGGTTCAGATAAAAGCTATAGTGTCCTTAA